>NW_018164716.1:89775-90622 GCF_001263595.1 Phalaenopsis equestris | reverse complement strand
AAAAAAAACAGCAGACTGAAACGAAAAATTACAGGCCGTCCTGATTTCGAAAAAACAGAATTTATGATGGCTTACATGCAATTAATTTACATACCTGAATAGTCTTCCCTGCGAACTGGGGAGAAGCACGGGCGAAGACGAGATCGCCGACGGCAGCCGTCCGGAGATGGTTGACGGTTAATTGAACGCCGGCGATCCGCCGGAATCCGGAAGCCACGTGGGCCCCCATGCTCGCCAACGCCTCGGAGATCAGCGCCGACACCCCTCCGTGCAGCAGCTTGAACGGCTGCAATTTTGCCACGTGTCACAATTCCTCACAATCCCAACTAACTTGAAAGCCAGAAAGAAAGACTCACAATGGGTTGGGTTCTCATTTAGCCGATTTAACCCAACCCGAAAATACATAATGCTCGTGTATTAAATATTTAAAAAATGCAAAAATTTTACGTTCGAAAAATTAGACGTAAAATCGACCATGTGGATCGCATTACACTGCTAGACGTATGAAGTCGTGTAATTCACATCATTGTCCACATGTAACTCAACCTAAATGATCCAAATTCGGCCTGAATAATTCCTTTAAAATGCCTAAATTTAAGGGATAATAACTTAATTAGCATCTTAAACGCTGTTATTTACAAAATATAAGTCCCATGTGATATTCTTAAACTATTAAATTGATGTATTTATGCATATCATGATCAAAATCTTTGAGAAATTTGATAAAAATGAAGCATTTAGGTTGGGATTTATGATGAATTTGAGTGAGAATTTGGAAAATTGACGAAAAATGGTGCTAGATTTGTAAATTTTAATGTTTATATATATATATATACACATGTTGCTT
>NW_018164716.1:33232-89226 GCF_001263595.1 Phalaenopsis equestris | reverse complement strand
CCCCAAAGGCGGCCGTTTACTTCAACAGCCGAGACAACATCGATCTGGAACCCAAAGTTGTCGAGCGTGTGGTCAAGTTCCGCCGTCTTCGCCGGCAGAGACTTCGCCGGCGGTGGATGATAAGGATCCCCAAGCTTTCTGCTCGCCATGTGTAAATGATTGTGGATTCTGGGAAAAAAGAGGCAGAGGGAAATATGATATCTTGTGCCGACAGCTGTAGGTACCCTCAGCCTCCAACGATGACAATTGATAGAAAATCGTATGCAACCCCGTTATAATAAGACAAGTTTCGACTGGTTTATAGCCTTTGGATTCGATTTTATGAAGCTGAGTTGCTGTAAGATTTGTGCACGTTTGTGGGGAGGAAGAGTTATTTAAATATGAATGTTTAAAGTGGTAGATATGTAAAAATGTAAATGGCAGTTTGGCATTTGTGTAAATGCTAAAAGATATGTTGGGATCCACGTTTGATTTTAAAGAAAAAAGTACATTTCGTTTTCATATTGAATAATTGATGCTTTATCCTTAAGACAATATTTTCTTAAATAGTTTATTTTTTTTTGTTAAAATTGTGATAATGCTTTGTATTAAGTGTACTTATTCAATTAATTAAGCACGTGCTTATCAATAAGTTTTCTTAATTATGGCTCGAAGATTGTAATATTTTTTAAAACTATTTTTCAAGCTCATAATCTCAGTTATCTTTAAGAGAATGAAAGCTAATATCTAATGTTGGTCGCCAACCTCAACTATAGTTATCCTGAAAATTAGACAGGGGTATTTTTTATATACACAAAAATCGAATTGCAAAATCAGTCCCTTTCCCTGAGAATTGCTGATCACTGAACAGGCCGAGCCAAGCCCTTCTTTAATGGTGATTTTCTTAGTTTTGCCTACTTACTGAAGTGAGCAGGTCACTTCTGATCATCCAAACTGGCATGATCCAAATGGAAATAGAAGAGGAGGTCACGTCCTCATTAAAGCTTTCCCATCAGAAAGATCGAGAAAAGCTGGCCTATAAAGGGTTAGAGCACGTTGTTCTAAGGAGAAAAGAGAATATTCTCTATGGCATAAAAGAAAGAAGGACGGATGTCCTGTAGCGGGGACTTCTTCTTTGGGTTTGAGTTCTTTCTCTCTTTCTCTCACACTCTTTTCTCATTATTTCTCCTGCTTTCCTCCCGATACATGAGGCCTTTAAGATCTTATACCAAATTGTGTGGTATCATGAACAATACAGGATGCTGCGTCTCAAAAAGATTCAACATATATATACATACATATAAATACTCATTAGAAAAATGAATACGCTTTATGAAGCTTTATTGAGTGGGGTTTATTAAACTTAATAAAAGTAATTTTAATTAAATAAGCTTAATTAAAAAAGTCTTATTTTATTGAACCTAGCTTGTTCACAACCACTTCTTTGATGGACGCCTTATCAAGCATTGAGCCTTAATCACATTTTATATTGAAGTTTAATTAAGCTTCTTAACATGTTTGTTTACAAGTTTTAAATGATTGTGTTCATGATCATAAATAAATAAAGTAATAAGTTATTCATATTTAACTATTTAACAATCAAGTATTAATAAAAATCTTCAAACATAGTTGATTAATTAAACGATCATAAAAGGGCTCTAATTAAACTAAGCCATGAAGAAGTTACTAGAAAGCTAGTTCATTTATAGCCCTAATAGTTAGGAGATAATAACAACTATAATTAGTGTTAACTCATAGCACTAGAGGTGTTATGGGTAGAGCCTAGTTGATTTTTTTGCCCTCATGGCTTAGATCATAGTTTATCCTTTTTGAGATCATGCGATGTCGTAATCTTTCTTTAATGATATATAGTGGACCATAACATGGCTAATGCTTGCACTAGATGACCTTTGATGAGCGTCATTACACCATGGAGCCACCTTGCATCTTTGTATTCATTCAACTAAACTAACAGAAAACTTTATGACCAAAACAAATATTTGGTTAATGTAAATGGACATTTTAATATGATTTAACACCATCCTTTCTCAAGTTTATCGAGCGAATACAGAAAAAGAAAAAAAAGTAGAGGATTAAAGGCAAAAAGTCAATTAAAAAGCTCAATGGAAACACCAAGTTTTTTCAAAGCTTAAATGAGGCATATATTTACTATCACAATAATTGCACACTATTGGTGACAATTGTTGAGATCCCGACTTTGCTAAATAATTTAAGATAAGAAATGGATTTTGCATGTATTTTTGTGTGTTTATGTGTGTGTGTGTAACATGATTATACGATGCCTTTCATTAACAAAAAAATTTTAGCTTCAAAAGAAAACTACGATGAAAGAAAATGTATTTCTTCAAGGTTATAAAATCGATCTTCATAATGTGTTTATTGGAAAATGTATGATTTACATATTTAACTTATTGACACATCATGAAGTAAGTGAATTATGGCATCTTCTAAGATAAAATAAATGAATAAAATAAATGAACTCCATAATTTGGAATGACTATATATATACAAACACACACAAGTACACACACACTCACACACAAGTAGGGCTGTCAAAAAAGCTCGTTGTTCGCGAACAGTTCGTGTTCGGTTCGTCAATGAGTTCGTGTTCGATTCGTTCGATAAGTAAATGAGACAAACGCGAACAAATTTTTTTCGTTCGGTTAGTTAAACTAACCAAACACGAACAGTGATGTGTTCGTTCGTGTTCGAATCGTTATTGTTTGAAATACAAAATAATATAAAATAATTATATATAAAAAATTTATTATATTTTAAAACATTAAATTTTATAAATTATAATATATAATAAAATAATAATAATAATATATTAATATACTATAGTAATAATATACTAATATAGATATTGTATATTTATATAATATAAGTTATATAATTAATATATAATATTATTTTTATAAATTAAAATTAGGGATGTCAAACTGGCTAGTCGTTCGTGAACAACTCGTGTCCGGTTCGTGTTCGGCTCGTTTGTTAAGAAACGAACACGAGCTTATTTCAAACAAACTAAATTTTAAACAAACCGAACACGAACACTAGCTTTGTTCGTTCGTGTTCGGTTCGTTTACACCCCTACACACAAGCACATGCCTAATAGTGTTGTGTTTAAGTCCACTCGCCTTTCATAGATTACACCTTAGTGGTTAAGCTCCAAAAACTCTTTTAATTAAATACCAAAGATTATTATTATTAAAAATATGATTTTTAGTATGAAAAAACACAAGAGTAGAGGAGCAAATGATCAAAGGTTAAAATAATGTTTGATGAATGATAATCTATGGGACATGAGCTAAAGTGATGTAGTGTGCCTAAGAGTATATCATATATTAGGCTTTAAAGTTTAGTCATTAAAACAATTATATCTATTATATACTAGGCACTATATTATTCTTTGATCGATAACTAAAGATGTTGGGATAACAATAATGAACAATCCAACCAAACTAGCTAAAAATCATAAAAGGTGGTCGTTGAAACCAAGAATCCAAGGCAGTGTTGTTGACATTACATAATTGAAGGCTATGGTAGGAGTGGATGCAATTATCCAAAAAATAGACTTCAACATGATCTTTAACTTATTGGATATCTCCAGAATTGTCAAGTTAATAAAACACCCATATCGTAAAGAGCAATCACAATCATTATTGATAGTTCATTTGGAGGAAGGAGAGAACATCAAGTTTTCATTGGGATGTAATCGTCTTTCAACCAAATTTAATTAGTAAGGTTAATGGTTATTGATATATCCAAAAAATCAGCTCAGTCAGACAAGAATATCTATTTAGACTAAAAGCTTTAAAAATCAAACTATTAATTACCAACACTCTAATTCAAATGTAGTGTCTTCATAAGTCGATCCAATGGCATAAAAAATGCTTTGATATGAGTCCAGGTGAGCACATTCATGCACTCAAGGCATAATAGGAAGCCTTAGGGCATATTTTGAGGAACCAAATGATTTTCAAATCCAACAAGCTTATATTCAAATCAAGCATCATGATGGTACAAATACAATAAGCCTAAGACCACTTAATTATGAATTTGATAAGGTACTTGATACACCTAAAATATATAGTACTTTTAGACGCATTTTTATACCTATTTTGAGATATTGCGGTTTAATGGAAGGCAATTGTGTGTTTTTCTTTCAGGTACAAGTAAAAAAGATGAAAAATGCTAAAGTGGAAAATGCTAAAACGAGTGAAAAAGGGATCAAATTTGGAGCAAAGAGGTGAAAATTGTGCGAAAGTGTTTTGGCGCCTAAGCGCCAGATTCAGCGCTTAAGTGCCGGTTAAACAGAGAAGGTCGCGCCTAAGCGCCAGAGGCCCCACTCTTAAGCGCCAAAGACAGTTATTTGGTGGTTTTCTTCATTTGGCCCATCCTCCACCATTTTAGGTTTGTCACTATGGTTGGGCCACCCCTTCACTATTTTTGGACAACCACCATAGCAATGCTGCCCGACCACTACCGTCATCACCACCGAACCATCCCCATCAGGCTACCACCGCCAACAATGATGACATTATATTTTTTGGCACAGGAACTCAACCAACACTTTTCCTTTACAACAATGGAGTCACAACCTCTTCCCTAACATGTTCTGTCACTCCCTTAGTGAAAGTCACGTCGATAACTCCCACTTGTATAATATTGCTTCATAGTATTCAAAGGTCGGTAAAGTCTTGTAACCATTATAAGCATAGCGAACTTTGTTTAGTTGAGCCAAGCTTTGTGATTTTTACCATTTTGGAATTTTCACTTAAAAACTCTTGTTATTATCTCTGTCAACTTTTATTTATCTTTCTGGATGTCGGATCTTCATACAACACTTAGACATTAATATATTACTCTTGCGACGTGAATTTACCAGCACACAACAATTATAATTGAGATCAATAGAAATATGTGAATGGATGATATTCTATAAAAAAGTATGATTGTTATGAGACTAGAGTTCTCTTAGGGAGTGTTTGCATCAATAATTGATGAGACAAGGAGGGTGAGACTTTGGATTGCTTAATTTACTAATAAAATCTTATGGAACTTTGAGGATAAATTAAAGGTGAAAGAGAAGGGGAAGAGATAAATAAATAAAGTACACAATAATTCAAGTGGTTTCAAATTGTTGGCTCACATCTATAATACAAAAAAGAGAGAAAATTATCATAGAATTTGGAAGAAAAGAGAACCATCAACTTTGTATAATGTATTTTAATTATCAAGCCTCTTTAATTTAATAAGTAGTACAAATTTTTAATGATTAATACATATAGTCTCAACAGGGAGCATATGTGGCATGTCATGAGTGGTGTGACTAGGTAAAACAACAATATTGGTATAATCAATATGGGGAGCTTAAATTATGTCTCGTCAAAACATTGATGTGGTAGAGGACATGAGCTGACTATCAAATTTGAGTGTTTGGTGTTGGTTGATGGCCAATTAGATGGAGATTAATAGTTGTAGACCATATAACAACATGAATAATTGTGGCCAGCTTGCCAAGCAATCATGGCTAACATTGCAAAAAGGTTGAAATGGAGTGGAAGAATATCCTTTGATGTAGTGGTTATGTTGCACAAGAAGTAGTCACATTGCATTTTCAAAATGTTGAAGCAAGACAACAATGATTGCCGACATGCTAAATATGAAATATGCGACCTCTAGTGAATGTGCTGGTTTTATTTTAATAGGCTTGGAGCTTATCCTAATGGTAAATTAGGGATTAGTTAAACTGATAAAAGAACATAGGCAAAGACAAAATGATTGGGTGGATAAAAAAGTCTTACAAAATAAAATTGAAATATAATAATACTAGAACGGAATTGCATTCATACTAATATGACTTGAGTTATATATAGCCCAAAATGGACTAATATTATGTTGCACATTCTTTTTGTATCACTTTAGAGAGTGTCACATGGAACTCTGCTCCAAGAAATACTCCAAATGAACATTCAAAAGTTTTTTGAATAATAAGACTCACTAATTAATTAATTAATTAAAAAAATATATAAAACATAATTATCTCATAATAAGAAGCCAAACAAAGACAAAAGAGATGCCTCAAGGATTCATGTGAAGAAGGACAAAACATTTATTCCTAGATATACAAATCCATCCCATAACAAGTAATATTGTAAGAGAAATAAGTAGACATACGATGCTAATATTCATTATTATTGGTGTTAAATTGAAAAAAACAACTAAACATAAAATGAGAGCTTAAAAATCACTCATAAAAGTAGGGATGTCAAAATAATTCGTTGTTTGTGAACAGCTCGTGTTTGGCTCGTTGAAAAGCTCGTGTTCAGCTCGTTCGCTAAGTTTACGAGTTGAACATTAATAAAGATTTGTTCGTTTCTCTTCGGGTGTGTTTGAGGCAGCTTATATGTTTCAGGATAAACAACTTATCTTAAAACGCGGCCCGTGGGATTCGACCCGCGGCCTGCGTTTAGTGCAAAAATAGAACCGCGTTTTCGGATAAGCGAGCAAAACACGCGACCAAATTGGTACCGCGGCGTTTTCAAAAATGGCCCTGTAGTTATAATCTGTCTCAAACGGGCCCTTCGTCTCATTTTGGCTCGAAATTCTGCTCATCAATTGTATATATAGACATATTGATGAGTAATATTTTTTAAAAAAATTAATTGATTACAAGGCGACAAAGATTTATAATCAATTAAAACTATTAATTTAAAAAATAGAATAAAAATTATTGAATTAGATTAAAATGATGTTTTAATATAAAAAATAATTTTTAAATATTGCCCCCATCCTTATCATCTTATGACTACATGATTATGATTGTTAAAACAACTCTTTGTTCGTGAACAGCTCGTGTTCGGCTCCCCAAACAAAACAGGCCCAAACCTTTTTGAGCTCAAAATATGAACGAGCCAAACACGAGTTGAGCCTGAGCTCGCTCGTGTTGGGCTCTATCACACCCCTACATATAAGACCATCAAAAGTGTGAAAATAGTTAAGTGGACTAGAGTTCCTCTCTCATTGTAATTTGAAAATTTTGAATTATAGCACACTAACAAATACTATAATTACTAATTTTGCACTTATAATCTCAATATTTGCAAAAGAAATTGACATACCGCCCAATTCCCATGTATTAACATAGCCATCATCTAAAATTCAATTTTTACCTATATGTTGATAGATAGAAATTGGGTGAAAGCTCGTTGTTCGCGAACATTTTGTGTTCGGTTCGTCAATGAGTTCGTGTTCGATTCGTTCGATAAGTGAACGAGACGAACATGAACAAATTTTTTTCGTTCGGTTAGTTAAACGAACCAAACACGAACAGTGATGCGTTCGCTCGTGTTCGAATCGTTATTGTTTGAAATATAAAATAATTATATATAAAAAATTTATGATATTTTAAAAAATTAAATTTTATAAATTATAAAACAAACAGTGATGCGTTCGTTTGTGTTCGAATTGTTATTGTTAGAAATATAAAATAATTTAAAATAATTATATATAAATAATAATAATAATAATAATATTACTATACTATATTAGTAATATACTAATATAGATTACTAATATAAAATATAATAAGTTATATAATTAATATAATAAATTATTTATATATATTAATATTAGGGATGTCAAATTGGCTCGTCCTTCGCGAACAACACGTGTTCTGCTCCTTTGTTAAGAAACGACCACGAAAACTCTGTTCGTTCGTGTTCAGTTCATTTACACCCCTAGGTGAAACCCCTATTTTTAAATAATAATAATAAGAATAATTCAAAAAGTTGAGATTGGAAAACAGTGCCCGCTCAATTTCTAGGGCATCTTCTCCACCGCCTTGATTTACCTCTCCTTCTTCTCCGTGTTGCATGCCCGCAATCCCCGCCGAGCTTGATCCGCAGGTCGCCCGTCTCCGTCTGGCCTTCTCGCTAATTTCGTTTTCGAGGTTCCGCTCTCTCATCTTTCGAACTTCTTACTTGTTTGACGCGAATTTGATGAATCATTTCTTGCAATTGGATATTTTTGCTGTTGCTGGATGCTAAAAGTTTTTACAGAAGGTCAAAAGATGAGATTTTGCATCTATCTATGATAAATTCCTTTCATGGATTTGTGAAACTGCCGAGGTTTCATTTTACCTGTCTTTTGGTAATCTTGTTCGCTTGGTGTTGGGAATGGAGGAAGCATTCAAGGAGTTGGAGGAGATGAGGCGCGGAATGGAGATGCTTAAGGCGGAAAGGAAGGCAGACTATCACCATTCTGAGAGTTTGAAGAGAGCTTTTGAAGAGCAGCAGGCCAAATTGCAGAATGCGAGGGTGGAGATTCAGCAGCAAGCAAAAGAGATTGATGTGAAGTCAGAGGAGATTTCCATGGTAAAACAGAAGTATGAAGACCTTCAGTCAATTTTCCAGGAGAAAGAATCAGCCTTGAAACAGCTGAGCTTAGCTAATGAGAGTATGCGGACTGGATTCAAGGAGAAGATTAAAGAGTTAGAGCAAGTAAACAAGGAGCTTGTTTTTGCTCTGGATGAAGCCAATGTCAAGGCAGAAGAGCAGGAGAATATGGTTTGTGGATATAAAAATGAAATTGTGGTTTTAAAGGCTCTTTTGTCAGAGTCTCAGAAGAAATTGTGTGCTGCAGAACTCAGAGCTCAGGAGCCCAAAGAGCTAAGAAGAAGAGATGAAATGCTAGATGAGCTTGTTAGAGAGAAGGTAGAAATTGAGGACCGCCTTAAATGGAAAACTGAGCAGTTTTGGCACCTTGAAGAAGCACTAAATAAAATTCAACTGGAATTCCGGGCTAGCAAGAAAGAGTGGGAATCAGAGAAATCAAACTTGCTCAATAACATTTCTTCTCTACAATCAAGTTTGGATTTTGAGATTCAAACTTCCAATGATCTTCGTTCCCAGTTACAAATGTGCAACCAAGCATTAGCCCATGAGGAAAGCCAGAGAAGATTGCTTGAAATTCAGATGCATGAATCAAAGGAAAGGTATGATAATATTGCCTTGGAGTATGAGGAGATGAAATCAAATATTGAGACATTAACCGCTAGAAGAGATGAGGAAATTGCTTCAGTTAGGAACTCCCTGTCTGCTAAAAATATACTACTGAAAGAGTTGGAGTTTAAAAACACCTTCTTTGAACAAGAAAATCAGAAATTGCTTGAATCTTTGAAAGAGGCACAGGAAGCTCAGATCAATGGAGTAGAAGCTTTGGCCTCTTTGAAGTCCTTGCGTCAAAAATTTCGAGCACTTGTGTTGGTTCATAAAGAATGTTCAGATAAGCTAAAATCCAGGGAAGCTCATTGGAGTCAACAGAATGCAAGGATTACTGATGAACTCCATGAATGCTTGTTAAAGTTGAAATCTAATGATCATGAAATCAGTAACCTCAAGGAAGAACTGGAAAACAGTCAATGCTTGGCAATGCAGACTACAATGGAGAAAGAAGAGAGTTTTACCATAAATATCATATTGAAATCAAAGTTCATGGAATTGTGCTGTGATCTTATGGGTTTAGATCTTATTGTAGAAAGGGCAAATGAAAGGGCTGAAGAAAGAGTTGCTTTTCTGACAGAGCAATTAGAGAATATGAATATTTCTCTCACCAAAGCCATGGCCGAGGTATCTGAAGAAAGAATGAAGGTACATTTCCTTCAGTCAAAGGTCGAACAATTAAAGTCTGTTCATGGAGAATTTTTATCAATGCAGAAAGAACTTTCTTCTTCTAAAGGAATGGTGGCAGAACTTTCGCAGACTATCAACCGTGTAAAAGAACAAGCTGCTCAGAAGGAACTTGATCTGCAAGATAATTTGCGAAGAACTTCATATGATTTAGAGAAGGCAAATTCTTCTTTTTCTGTAAAGGTTGTTGCATTAGACGTAGTAGAATTTGAATTACAGCAACAGAGAAATGTTGTTAAAGAGTTAAAGAAGGCTAAATGTGACTTAGAAATTGAGCTGCAGAGAAATCATAATGAAAACCAGGATAGTAAAAGGTGTATGGAGAATGCTATTCTTGAAAAAATGGAAATGGAAAAGAGTTTAAAGGAAGCTGAGGAAAACTTTCTCCTAATATTAGAAGGCAAAGAAAGGAAAGTACTTGAGCTCGAAATAATTAAAGTAATACTGGAAGAACATCTCCCTATGATAAACCTGCATATCTCTGCTGTTCCAAAAATGCTATTGCCCCAATCTGTGAAGAAGAAGTTGTACAAGTTTCAAGTCTTACTTGAAAGTTTGGAAGTGAGGCTAAATTTTTTCCAAGATATTATTGATTTGTTGGAACAGAATCATGGGGCAAGTATTGATAATATTTGGATGAGCCTTGAAAAATTAAGAGCAGCATTTATAGATTTCATGGAAGGAAAAGTCAATGTAATTTCTAATATACATCGACGAATTTTAACCTATGATGAAATTTACTTCAGCTTAGTAGAAGCTGCAGCTAATTCCATGTTTTTAGAGCAGAGAGAAGTGCTGATTGATCAAATCATGGGTCTAGGTGATCTCATAGGAAATATTTCGGGAAAAGGTGAAGAGGTAAGGAAATACTGGGATAAGATATTGCAAACAAATTATGGGGTTGATACTGTTACAGACATGGAACGTGAGGACCTCATAAGCTGCAAAATGACGCATGGGAGAAAGTATGCTCCAGCTCTTTTAGACAAGGGAGACGAGATATTTGACAGGAGATTGCCATTGAAGGAACATAACTTCAATTTCTGAATCTATCATGGATGAGTTATAAGGAACGGGCTTATGAATCTGGTATTGTTTGATTTCTTTTTGTTCATTGAAATTAACATATTTATGCTTTTTATCTGACTCAACAATCTCTTAGTACTGTTGCTGCCATTTTTTTAGTTGTCTAGCTTTTATTTTACCAGCTTGATCTTTATAAATAGAGGTTAATGTTGTAGTGCTATCACATTTGACATTAAACATTCTAGATTTACTTTGTCATTTTGAGCATGGTGAATCAGTTTAAGTTCGTGAAAACATGATGTTATTATATTGCTTAATATAATGTATTAAGTTAATGAAAGTAATTAGTTAATTGATTAGTAGTCTTGTATTCTGTAAATAACTTCATTTTGGAGCACATAAGGAATTGAATGAAAATGTGGTAAGCTTTTCCCTTTATTGTTTTTCTTCTCTTCCTTCTAATTTCTGCAGTTGGCGGCATCCCCGAATTGATGTTTATCCTTTTAAATCCGTGTTTCTCTCTTCATTATTCCCCCAACCAATTTTTTGAGTTGACATCCTCAAATTGCCATTTATCAAGATTCAAGAAATGAGATCGTATCACATGATCCTTTTCGTTGCATAAAATATAAATTTAATATCACTACAATATCACATCAGAGTTGTTTTCCCTTCTTGTAATAATCATTTTGTTATTTAGTTCAAGTTTAGCCTTATCTTTTTAACCAATGCATGGGTCTAAAAATATTGTTTTTGATGATTATAGTTGAAAGGGCTTTAATTTAAGCAGTATACTTCTAGATTTGCGAGCAAAGGCCTTGGGTTTGAGACTTCACAACTTTGATATGAATGATTTATATTGTTACATGCATTTAAATATGTAGTTCTTTTTCCCATAAAAAAATCTAATTGAATAAGTGCTTGCTTTATTTTTAATATGAATAAAGGCTAATTATTTGGCATTTCTAGAGGGGTTTTTTTAAAACTGTTTGACGCGGAGCTGATGTGTATTAACAGTTAGTGTGTTGTTATTGCCACCAAATTCACAATGCAAACTTACTATCATATAGAAGATGAAATTTAAAAATTTAATTCAAAATTTGCTCGCATTCTAATGATTGAAATACTCATGCAAGCATCCAGATCCTAAATATATTTCTCAAGATTATTTTTAATTCGTGTGAATCACATTGCAGATTGTGCTTGTACCTCAGGATTTGTACAAGTACATTGCACAACACATTAAAATGTGTGCACACTAAAAAATTTAACTACAAGGGCTTCAGCCACAATACTATTCACTTAATCACTTGGCCATAGAATACTGTACGAGTTGAATATAAGTTTAAAATAAAATTAAATATGCCTCGAGAAATGTACACACATAATCTCTCTTTGTAAAAATCTTTGTGCAACAAAATTAGAATCATTAAATAACTTATGCTCTCGAGCCCTGTTTATAGGGCAGAGTTGTAAGTCTCACCTCAACCAACCAGAGCCTCCACTTGGTAAGTATTGTAGTGAGAAGATTAGGCTCTCACATCAGCCAATTCAATCTTCTTCCTAACAAGGATCAAAATAGACAAGACTAGGTCCTCACTCGACTAGTTTGATCCTTTTTCTCATAAAAAAATGGAGTTGATAAGATTGAGCTTCAACTAAACTAATATGATCCTCATCATAACGATAGGAGTGAACATAACATATGATTTTAATGACATTTAAGTAATAAATCTTAAATAAAAATGGAGTTGATAAGATTGAGCTTCAACTAAACTAATGTGATCCTCATCATAAAAATAGGAGTGAACATAATAGATAATTTTAATGACATTTAAGTAATAAATCTTAAATAAATAATAAATATGACTATTTTAAATGTGTTTCAATTTGAGCCTTGATGATGGTTGTGTTAAAAGAAAATCTCAATTGGAGGGGCTTTTATTTTTAAAATGTCTTCAAAATTCTATGAAAATTATTTTAAATTTTAAATTCTAATATTTAAGTATTTTAAATGTTTTTCAATTTGAGCCTTGATGATGGCTTTGTTAAAAGAAAATCTCAATTGGAGGGGCTCTTATTTTTAAAATGTCTTCAAAATTATGTGAAAATTATTTTAAATTTTAAATTCTAATATTTAAATAAAGTTAATTATATAAAGGCTAAGAGCAAAATCTTATCCCCTCTTTACAATTATTTGACATGGGTGATAAATTTGACATTAACTCAAATTCACAAGGAGTCCACATCATTATCAAATATACTATTACATTCACACTTCAAATAATGCCATGCTAATAAGGATAAGACTTGTTCTTTGTTTGAATGATTTAGCCAGTTGGCTTCACAAATGAGGTAGTTACAATTAAAACTCTTTGATTGTAGTATGTATATTCCTTAATGACTTCCTAACCTTTTCAGCTTTGAACAATAGGGTATATTTGATAGAGCACAAATCCCCCCATTATAAGCTAAGGTTGACTTGAATTTATTTCCTTAGATAAACATTAGTTTCAAGTTTATTAGATTGTCTTGAATAAGACGACACACAACTGCTGATAAGAATCTTTCGATCAGGTTTAGTTGACTATCTTCTCTGATTAAGTAGATCAAAAATCATGGCAATCCGGAATGACAAAACTATGAGATCTTGATCGAGTTTTTCAATATTTCCCGTATCATTAATTTTAAGCTCATAGTGATAAATTTTGTAACCTAAAGCTCAAGTATGTAGCTACTGTAAGTTGAGTTTATATACTTAGTGCCTAATAGCTAACTTTAATCAAAATTGTTCTCCTATTAATGGAAGGGGTAATTAATCATAGACATTTGTACCAATAGAAATTCTCAAATCCCAAAAATTGAAATTCTCACAAAATGACGACAAAGTTTCATGGTAATGACTTATCTACTTCAATTTGCCTTCTGAAAATTTTACTCTGAATTTCATGTAAAACTCTCTCTCTCTCTCTCTCTCACTATCAAGTGCAAAAGAAAATTGAACTGCACATCAAAAGATATGAAGTCGACATCTCATTGGATAGGATCTCGCTCAAATGAGTATTAATGGGCAATTCTCTTGTTGACTTAACATAAAAAATTTCCTCGTATAACCACACTATTTTTTGGTCTTGAGATTTCTTATGTTTTGTAACAATAATGAACGAAGCCACTATCAACTGCTCTTACTTTAAACATGTCATGAAAGAGATTCATACTCCACTTGGCCTATTATTCCCTTAGACATACTATGACTGTAGTTATGATAGCAAACAAGTTTGAAACAATTTGGGTTGGCAACTAGCCATAATATCATATAACTATCAACTTGGAGAAAAATGCGAGTCGGAGTCCAAGGCAAAACCTGTCATTGTTTTTCACTAAGTTTAAATGCTCGCTTTCTTCAGAGGCTTAAATCAAGAAATCTCCAATACCATAAAATTTCTCTTGAAGTAACATATTATCACATTTGGTGATTGAGAAAGAAAATATAAATTTAGTATTCGTTAAGCTCTCAAAACAATTTGAAAAACATAGCTATCACAGTCATTTAAGTGAGGTATGCTGAGGAGAAATGTGAAAGAAAACAAATGAAGGTAAGTGATGATCATAACTAAGTTTTTCATATAATTTATAGAAACTGGAGCATCACATAACCTGTTAATAAGGTTTAAATCACGGTATATTTCTCGGCTTAATGGAGAATTTGAGATGACATCAACAACCAAATCAACTATATAAGAAAATAAACAAAAGCATGCTATCTTTTTTACTAGTTATGGGTTCAAGTTTTTGACATATAGGAACATTATATCAAAAAGCAAGTTCTATCGATGCATTCTGGAACCCGCCAAAATAGTGCAATATGAATTTTTTGATATAGCTTACAATCCTCTTCAAAAAATAGGTTCACGAGGATGATTTGCCCTCCAAGATGCCAACCTTTGTTTAGTATTGGAAGGTGAGCAATGTAATTATTCTAAGAAGTCATCTAAATTTATTACCAAATTTTGTAATCAATGTGTGTTATTTATAAATTTCTTCCTCTTTTATACACATAGATATGCCAAATTCAGCTCAAATCTCTGACATAGCAAGAACATGCCTTTTTCTCTCATTTTCTTATTCTTTTTTTTATACTTTGCGAAGATGCATGTCTAGAAAACTCCATAGCCTTGTCTAACTGAAGGCGACTCAGCTCAGGACAACTCAACTGAATAAAACAAGTGGGGGAAAAAAAACTCACAAGGCTCATAGGCCATTAACCTCAAAACTGGTGATTTACTTAGATAAGCCGACAAACTTCTCCCAAACAAGTTGCCAACATTCTCAAACATGTTGATTTCTCCTAGAAAAGTGATCCCAATTTTCTATATAGATAGATGTAAAATGTGATGTATGCGATTAATTTCCTTAATATATATTTTTAATTTGTAATAAAGTAAAAAACTTGATCCAAAGCAAAAGCTAGGTAAATCTTTCACTATGAAGCAAATAAGAATGCAATTATAGTATTTCAATATGAGATAATAAGCAAGTATACGTATCATTATCAAGTATATAGAAATTTTTGATTAAGTCCCGAATATCGATCCCACAGGGAAGACTAATTTTAGATAACAAAATTTTAGTTAGCAATATATTCTTACTTAAACTTAAGATGCTAAAATAGAAATGAAAGTTCGATTCTTTTTGTAATTTTTGATTATTTGAAAATAAAGTAAGCAACTAATTAACTTAATTAAAATACTTGCAAGATGAAGAAAATATAAATAAAATATCTTTTATCTTATCATGAATCACTGATAAATATAGAAATTATGTTGTGGAAGTATGCTAAATGTGTTGTGTCAAATATGAGCAATAATATTCTTTACCCTTACTAGAGAATATTTGAGCAATAATATTCTTTACCCTTACTAGAGATGCTATAAAGAACATTAACTAATATATAGTTTGAATAGTCTTGAAGTCCGGCTAGACAGTGAATATACAAACTCTCACTCTAGAGTTCCCTCTTCTCCCTCCATTTGGGGGCTAACATCTCGTATCAAAACCTAAAACTGTAATTCAAATTGGGGGCTTTAATTTGTCACTCTAAATTCCTCTAATTCTACACCCTTCAATGAATATTTCTCTATTTATTTGCACTCAATCATATGAACTACATTCTTATTCATACAATTCTAATCATTTGTTGACTGAGACAATATCATCTCAGATCTTACATGTTCTCACAATAACTATTAACATTTTAATTGGCCAAACCAAGAAATAAATGAAGTGCAATATTTCAAATCATCACAATTTCTTCCAACAATAAAGTCTAATACTTCACCGAACTTCCTTTACATATTTAGTCACTTATCATTTTAAGGAAAATAATAAAGAAAACTACTCAGAATTCATGGAGAAAACACAATCACACATGAGTTTAAAAGTAGAAATCATGCACACAAACAAGACATCTAAATTAAAACAAAGTGTAGACACAAAAATAAATACTTATCTCAAATTCTCTCCACCTAATGTCTTGAAGTTCCTTTTAATTCTTTTCATTCTCTTACAATACAAACTAACGCTCAAAATATAATAAAATAAAGTAAAGGTGGCCGCTGTGAAGTTTGATGGATGGCTGGTCTCCTTCTTGGAAAATCTAAGTTTTTTTTTTATAAAAATCCAAGGGATGCCTTGGTGTCTCTTAAAAAAAGATGTCTCCATTCAATGAATCTTCTGGAAGTTGCCTCCTCAAAAGCCAATTGAATGAATTTTCGTGTCCATGGGCTATTTCCCACGTTTTTACTTAGGTAATCCTCACCAATTAAATAAATCATCAAATAACTACTTCTGGCGCTTAAGCGCGGGGTACCTGGTGCTTAGGAGCGGAGCCTCTGGCGCTTAGGCGCCCCAGTTCATTTTTGCACATTTTCTAATTGTTGCTCCAAATTTAACCATTTTTCACACTTTTTAGCATTTTCCATCCATTTGATTTTACCTGCAAGAAAAACACACAAATATCCTTCATTAAAGCGTAATATCTCAAAAATTTGTATAAATATGTGTATAAAAATACTATATATTTTAGGTGTATAAAAAAGTCAGTGGGATTCCCCAACTCAAATCGATATATTTATTCACTAAAAATGTATATGCTATCATTGTTCTCACCCAAAAAAAAAATGCATTTTTTTTACATGTTTGCTTACACAGCCTCTATAATTGGATTAGACATCAGGAAATTATTTTAACTTCTCAAATTTTTTTCTGTAACACAAATTTCTCAAACCTAAGCATATAAATAGGACATCAGGAGAAAGACAGGGGACCAACTCATTTTGTACTAAAATCTTGCATACTTTTACATTCTGGTGAAATTTTAGTCTCTTTTGTTTGCTCTTTTACCCTTCCTTTCTCTACTTTTGTGTTCCATGACACTTGCAAAGTCTTGCAAGCAAGATTATGATATTGTCTGCCGAAAAAAGTCGATCTAGCATTTTTATAAAGATTTAAATCGAAATTATTTTTAAGAAATTCAAACTCATAATTTCATTGTAATCTCTAAATTCTGTACTAATTTTTGAGAGTTTGATTAGATGCATTAAAATGCATGTTATAATTAAATAATGTTAAAACCATGCTACGTAGATATAAGAATATAAAATATAAGCCGATAATCTCAATAAATATTTTGCCTCCATAGAAGAAATATACAAATGAAAGATGGATAATGAATCTTTACATTTTTTTTAAAATTGTTTGATGAAATGTCTTTCCTAAATTTGCTAAATTATTCGATCTATCACATATGCTACACTCGACATATCTAGCATCCACCTAACCTAATACATTTTATGCTCGTTATGTCTGTTTTTTATCTAACCTAGCATATTGTTTGCTTGAGATTCCAACTTATAGCTAGTATAGCACTGTCAACGCTATTTTGGTTGTGGAGTTGCCCGTTGGAAGCTGTCGGCCGCCGAAATCGAAATCGCGTATCGCCCGCTTCGAAAAGACATGCAATTTACACACACACACACACACACACATATATATATATATATATATTTAGAAAAATATGAAATCAAACCGATCCCATATTTTTATAGTTTAAATGAAAAAGCGCTGTACCTCAAACCCTGTATCTATCCCTAAAGATAAACACAAGACTTGTGGGTGATGCTCGATCAGATAAACTAAGAATTGTATGACATCCGTTTGGTCTGCGAAACTGTTTTATTTGCCGACAAATTCCCCTATTTAATATGAAAAATTAAATAGGCGGTTTATATTAAGTTGAGTTCAATATGAAGAATTAAATAGGGTTTATATTAAGTTGAGTTCGGAATGACTCAAATTTGAAACATTTATTGTATAGTCCAAAGAAGGAAAAACTGGGGGATGTCATAGATCCAGAGGAGAACCTCGGTGACTTCCCAAGCTATCCTATTGTTTGGCTTCGGTTTTGAGGAGAAATTATTTAAATGTTTCATCCTACCAATTTTATTTAATTAAGGTTTACATCCCGTATGAAACGATCACACAAATAGCCTGGAAGATGTGAGGATTTAGATCATGACGAATGACAACCTCAGAATTCTAAAACGAGTTAGGGTTTATATTGTGTAGCAGAGATATACAAAAACCTAAAGATGAGTTGAAGATTTATGTTACACTAGGCAGACAACCTCAAAATCTTATGGTTTGCTTGCTTAATTCTACGGAAAGATATGTTGTTGTAGTTCCTCTTGTTGTTGAAGATCTTTGTGCTGCCCACAATGCTAGTTCCAAGCTCCTCGTCGTGATGAGTTTAAGTTTTCTAATGTGTCAAGTTATAATGTCAAATCAGATGTTCCTATGGTTATGATTCTTTAAATATTATGGGGCATGTTAAAGTTGATTCGAGCGACACCAGTTAGGATCCTACGGTTCCATCGTTCCGGTACCACTATTTTCTATAGGATTCACTCAGTCCAAATGAATTTACTAAATTCAACTTAATAAGTTCAATACTTTCATTTAGACCGTGGGAAGTCTCTTAGCAACTGTAGGTTACCTCCTATGAGGAATTCCTGACTATTTGATAGAGATGTATCGAGACGTCTTAATTTAATTGCAATTGTTGTTTTGTGATGTTTGTGATTAAATTTTGAGTTGTCTTATATTTTGAATGTTGTGGAGGTGAATTTTATGTTGGTTGATTTTAGTTTTTGTTTTGATTTTGGTTTTGTGGCTATCCTAACAGTTTTGGTTTTCATGCAGATTGACATCGTTGTTTAACATGCAAGCACAAGAAAAGAAGTACAGAAAGGTAAATGCATTAATTTAAAAGCATATCTGTCGATTCTTCTCGTTCCATCACCTGAAATGTCAGTACTTGCAATATATGTATATAATTTTGCAAGGAATTTAAATTGCAAAAGTAGATAAAAGTTTAGCTACTAAACCCCAAGTTATGATTTTATTGAGTCTTGGAAGATTTTAGTGGATGGTTTTAGAAGAAAATATGGAAAGTCCAATTTGCCCTTCAGAATGTCCAATAGATTTCAAAGTGCTCGAGGCATGCCCCAGGGTCATCTTGAATATTTATTGAAGTATTCTGAGTTCATTCTGGACTTATCATATTGTTCCATTAATCATTCGAGGTTGAGGTGTGACTACCCCATTGCTCAGTGTAACTTGACAGTTTAATTATCTCGAGGATAGAATACTCGGTTAATCAATTGATGTTTCATTTAAGAGCTATGGGGGTGCCCCTAAGACAAGTTTAAGTCATTTAAGATTGTGGTGCCTGTAATTAAAGTCAGACTTGTAGTGTTTAAAGATGTTAATCACCAATCATATTATCTTCTAAATCCAATCAATTGAGTTTAGACATCGAGCTTAGGTCATTACTAAGCCCTTAACAATCATGATAGGTGAGATGATGATTATCAAAAAAATTTAATTCAAATGATATGTATTCTTATCAAATAGTCAAATCATCCTCAACTTTGGGCTTAAGAAAAGTAAATTATCATCTTTTCTACCTTAAGCTCATCACTTAAGAATCGTCTGATCTTAATTGACTTCCAAGTCATGAAGATTAGGAGGATTATGGTTTTGTTGATGTTGTGCAAGGGTGGTGAGTGATTTCTACCTTTTAACCCCATTATATTTCAATCATCCAAACATATTTATTAAGATCAAAATTACCCATTTTTCCTTGGTTAGTCCTAAATTTTTATTAAGACATTAAAGTCTAAAATGACTATACACCTTAGGGGCACTTCACCTCATAGCTCATTAAACACAACTCAAATGACTTTGAGGGTTTAGAGTGGCATATCCATGATGTAATTATAATGTTAGAGGAGAGTATGTGGACTTCTCAAAATTTAATTTAAATTAAATATTTATTTAAGGATATTTAGAAATTGATTTATTTGACTTTCCAAAATAAAATTTTTATCTATGAGAAAATTATTAGAGGTTTCTCAAGGTCAGAGAAATACTTAGACAAAATTTCATGATTTTTTGAATTAAATTATTATAATTATTTTAATGGGATAATAAGGAAAATCCACTTTTAAGCCTTTTAAAATTTATTTTTAACTTAGAAATATTAGGAAAAATATTTTAATGAGTCCCAAGTGATCAGGGGACAATTCAACATATTTTAAAATATTTTGATATTTTTGGGATTTTTAATTATTTTTAATCATTTTAAAATTCAAAATAAGGCTAAATTTTTTAAGTGTATTTTCTAAAAAGTAATTTTTTCCCCTAAGTACCTCTAATCATAAGGAACTCAGAAAACCATTTTTCATAATTTTCTTAAGTGTATTTAATTTAATATAATTATTTTTGTACAAAATTACAAGGTTCCTTAGAAAATCAACTTTAATATCTGAACTTAATCAAATAATTTTTAATTTTTTACAGTGGATAAACATGATTTTTATGAACAATGTGGGATTGATTTTGCCAATTTTTGATAAGTACATAATTTACAAAAAATAACATAAGATATTTAAATTTAATAAATATAAAAATTTACAAGATAATTTAAAGCATCATAATATTTTTCCTAGACTTCTCTGACCATAGGAAACCTACTAAAATTATTCTCATAATATTTCAAATGATATTTTGATTTATGTAATTAAAATAAGCCAAAATGGTCACCATAGATTGAAAATTAGGGTTAGAAGCATAGATAAGCATAGGGATGCCATCTGACATTGGAAAAATCAGAGAAACATCTCCTCTGCGATGAGGAGCAAACCCTCAAAATTTCAGACCATGATGAGCAATGTTTGATCATAATGAATTAGAATACACCAGAGGGTATTTAATTTATTAAAAATCAGGGAATAAGAAAATAATTTTGATTTTTAGTCAACACTATTCTCCTCTGTTCATTGACCAAGAGGGTATTTTTCTTTTATTTTTATGATTTTTCTATGCAAAGTTATGAATTTTAAAAGATCAGACATTAAAATAAATAAAAAATCCCCCTATTTATCTACTTATCCACGCGATGCCAACTCACGATCCCACCTCATCCTCGTCCGCTCCGAAGTCTCCACGCGACACTCCACCATTTGATGCTGCCAGCCACGTAGCTGCCTCATCAGCCCGCGGTTCACGTACCCTATCCTCGTTTGGCTTCATCAGGATTGTCCAATGGATAAACGCGCGATCGGACGACATCTGTTCATCATCCCCAAGTGACCTAACCCGTAAGCTGTTCACACTAAAACCTTAAGTCTTGGTCTAGAATCAACCAAATTGCATGGGGTTTGTTTCTAAACCTTCGTCTGCTCAAGACGAACACATCTATATGGTTAGTCAAGTATGAAATCAAGCCATTAAAAATGGAAAATCAAAATAAGCTCGAGCTAGGGTTAGCGATCAATACGTTTGTCTGAGAGAGGAGGGCTCAATCAGATGGTTGTGGTAGCTTCGATTGGACCCAACGAACCTCCGGATGAAGTCTCAAGCTCTGGTGAATTGTCTAAGTATGATTTCGACCAAGGTGGATTTTAAGTGTTGGCTAGAGCTATCCTAGAGGTTGTTTCAGAGGGGATTTTGATGGGGAATCAACTCCTCTTGCTCTAGGGATGGTGTGTGCACAATTAATTTGAGTTTGGTGGACTGTGGAGAGATGTCCTGGTATGAGCTCAAAATTGGGCTCCCATAGTGGTAATCAGAGGGGGAAGACTGTTGGCTTGAGCTTAGGGATGCTTGGAGAGTCTCTGGTGATATTTTGGCAGAGTTTCCCCAAGTATTTTGAACTCTCTTATCTTTGGCCATGGAGGGGTTGATTAAATAGAAGAGCTTGGGTTGGCCACCAGGGCCAATTGATGGGTGCAAAATGGTGCTTAGGTGGAGGGTTGAGGAGCTCTAAGGCTAAGGAGCTTTAATGAGCCATTAGGATGAGTTGTCCTCTATGGTTGAAATTGAGTTTGATTTAGGGATGGTGGCTCTCGGTTATGGCATTTTCCGGCCACTAGGCCGGCCAATAAGGCCAGGGGATGATGGAGGAGATATTTTGGTTAAGGCCCATAAATGGGATAAGATCCCTTAAATTAGGGGACCCTTGGTCCATAGCTCACCAAGCTGGTTTAAGGGGGTTTAGCCTGGGCAATAGGGTGTGTTTAATGGCTGTGGTGTCATCAATTTGGTGACTTTGGCACAAAGGTTTAGAAAAGATTTTGGGGTGATTTTGAATTATTTGAGGGTTCAATTTGGAGGATTTTGGACATTTGGTCAATTTATGGGTGTTTGGTTAAACTTGGGTCTAGAACTTGGGTCTAGGTTGGGCAAAGGTTGGCTTAGGTCCAAATTGATGGTTCAAAATGGTCTATAGGAATGTCATGAAAAGTTTTCAACATAAATTGAGTGCCAATTTTGGGGTTAGGGCATTCAATTTGGTGGAATTTGGGGATATAGCCAATTTGGGGCAAATTTGGGGATTTTGGAATTAGGTTAAAATTAAGTGAAATTGAGGCTTCACCAAGGCCAATTAAAGGCCCAATTTGATGTGTAAGATTGTTATGAAGAGTTTAAGATTCAAATTGGAGCAAATTAAGTAGGTTATGGAGTTCAATTAGGTGGGGTTAAGTCATAGGGTCAAAATTTGGGGCTTTGATTTGGATCAAAATTGAGTTCAAAGCATGGGTCAATTAGGCTTGGATTTTGTTTGGATTGATCATATGAAAGATGAATTTGTTAGGATTGAAATTGAGGGAAATTGGGGCCAAATTAATGGACATTTGAGATGAATTTGGGGAAATTGAGCCTTTAAAGGTAATTTGGAGGTTTTGGTCAAAATGATCAAATTGGTCAAATTGGGTTCGATTGAAGGATCCATATTGGTTTTGGAGACATTTGAAGTGATTTTGGATGTTTTGGGAAAGTTTGGGGTGCCAAGGGTATTTTTGTAATTTTGACAAATTTGAGGGTATTTTGGTAATTTTGGAATTTTTGGGTGGAGTTGGGCAATTTGGGTATTTTAAAATGGTTTGAAATGATTTTTTAATAAGTTTGGATATTTTGGATGAAATTGAGAATTTTGGCCAAATTTAGGGTTTGGGGGTATCAAGGTAATTTGGGTGGATTTAGGGGCAAAATGCTAAGTTGGATATTTTTGTAGAATTGAGGTGCCAACCACCTTATATGAGCTATGAACCAATGAAATCCCCATTTGGGTCCTTTATGCGCTGGTCTTAGCTAAACCCTAGCCTAGGGCTAGTGGGTCTAGAGGACCATCTATATGAGTTTCGTAAAATATCAAGGGATCAAAGTCAAAAAAATCTGGGTTTAGGGTTGTAAGTGAATATAGGTGATAGTGGTGCAAGTGAGTGAACTAGCTCCAAACCAACACCCAGGGTCAACCCTAAGGTCAAGCAGTCCTATGAGGACTCTTCTTGAAATCCTCCATATTGACCCCACCTACTAAGTGCTAGAGGTTAGGACCAATATGTGGAACTTCAAGGTGAGGAAATAAGAGTTTAGAGTTTCTAGTGGTGAGTGTTCCTTTTCTAGTTTTCTAGGAATAGTCAACTGGAAAGTCTTATGGCTAGACCCTGGGCTACTAAAGAATGAAGACTAAACGTCGACCAAAAGTGAGGTCAACAAACACACATATTTGGTTTAATGAATCCATTCTTCACTTAGCCTAACTCATTTTAGGCCTTATTTATTTAGTTTCTTATTTAGTGTAACACATTATTGGCTTTGTATATATGCTTTTCTCTTGTCTAACTCACATGCTTAGCTTAAGATGCCAAGTTCTCATCTAGCACAACACATTTTAGGGTTAGTACATCCAATCTTTTGCCTTGATACGCTCCTAAGCTTAGCGTTCTAGTTCTACTTAGTTTAGTACTGTACAAGCTTATCATATTGCTAGCTTTCATTTGATATAGTGCAAATGCTATGCTTAACTTGACTAAAGTTTTTGCTCGAAATAATAATATCTAGGCTTAGCATATATATTGCTAGTTTGATTTAACATCACTTATGCACTTCCAGCAAACAACCCAAACACGAGGTGTTCCACAATCGAACATCATTTGTTATAGGGTCCCATTTGTTGACATTTCTTTCAGACCTATTTTGGTCATCTCATTTAATTCTTGGCCATATTGATAACCCAAACTCATCTAATTTTCAAGTACATAACACCCTTTCCTCAAACTATTTTTCTCCACCGATGTTATATGAATATTTGAGTGCACATGTGTATAGTATTAAGAAATCAAAAGAAAAACCTAAGAAATACAACTTTCAAACTTCTCTTTACAACCTTCTCATGCCACTTTTCTCTCCATTTTGCTCTTCAATTAGTTCTCATGTGACACTTATTTACTTATTTTCTTTGTCTCTCTACCTCTATCGCTCCACTCTATTTCATGCACACAACCTCATGCTAGTACATATTTGATGATCCACTCTTTGAGTTATTATAATCAATCCACGTGTAAGTTTGGATCAGGTTCATCATCAAGTCGACTTTGAAATATTTGCAATAAACATTGACATTAAGTAAGATTGCATAACATTTTAGGAAGTACTTTTCTTTCTCTATTCCACTTTCCTCTTAGGCGCATGCTTTCTAAAATGCCAAAATTCCCCTTTGTAATTCTTTGGTCCTCCACTCATAGCTTTTCCTTATTTATCATCACAAGATAGTACAAGCTAGTAAGGATATGATACCCACTCGTTAGATAAATTTAAATTTCTCTCGGAGCACCATAAAATCCATTAAATCCAAACCCAAATGGTTAATTAGAGGGTTAGCCAATAAATTATGAGAAATATGATGTGCCTTCTAATCTTCATTGGATTATCATTCTCGTGTCCTCACTACATCATCATCATACCACATACTTGTATATTTTGATCAAATTGTTATCTCCCATAACATCGTGTATAAACAATTATTGAGGGATGATACCTCCTTGATCCGAACAAAGACCCTTATGGGATTATATGCACTGACTCATTGCTAGACATCCCTTAACCCTGGTTTTACCCACTAGTTCATCTATATAACTATTCTCTCGAGTACTCACCAACATCACCACTCAAAGACTTAACCTCCATTATCAGCTTCTACTCTTATGATATATTTATCAATAACCTAAACTTCTTCAAAATTTATCCTTGCCACACTTACTAGAGTGAAGTTGCTCGGTACCACCTAAATTATTAGAGAATATTTGAGCTAATTTCTGGTGTGGGTTGGGTTAATAGTTTTCCTTATTTGTCTCATTTAAGTGTCATCCTTTCAACTCATTTGACTAGTAAATTCCATCACCTTTGGTCTGCCATTATTAGATAGTCTTTAAGTTTCTATAGGAAGAATTTGGAAAACCTTTGGAGGTGGACCTTAGCTTCCAATTAAGAGGCTAGAAAACCTTACCTGATAGGTGCCATATGCACCCCTTTCATCATCATATCATAGTTGAATCATTGCTTTGTTTGTTAGTAGACTTATGTAATCTATCTTCTCTTTTAGGTTAGTGTATATCGACTAATAATAGATGACACTTCATCATCTCATACCATGTGACTTATCATCTTTAGTGAGATGTTGTGTGTTCTCTCATTAAATAGTTCATATATCAAGCACTCACCATTATCACTACTTTTTAAATCTAATTCCTCTTATTAACATCTAATAAGCTCTTGTGATTAGTTCTTCTCTTTAAATTTGATTGTCATTATTTTCTCGTACTCTTAAAGACTTATTATTGATAACACGATATTGTTTAGGGCAAGGTTTCATTATGCTTACATACCAAGAAAAGTTGGATAGTACTGCCCAAGCTATTGAGTCATTTTTGACATTCACCTAGTCAAACCCATTAATAATGTGCTTCTGGTATCGTTAACAATATGCTTCCCTTATGCCGATTGTGATGTGGGCAACCACTAGATGTCAGGCTAAGACAAATAAATGTAGTGTTACAATCTTGGATATTTAGCGACCCCAAACCCTTTTAAAAATTCCAAAAACCTCAAATAAACTATAAACACATTCCTCCATCACTAACTAGAGCTTTAGCCCTTGGTTCTATCATTTGATCCATCAACTGAACACAAAAAACTCACCTAGAGATTTCGATCAAACTAGGCTTTGAATCTAACCAACTTTCTACTATCATAAACTTCATAGAAAGTTATGAAAAAATTCCAAATTTCTTTTAGTGGGAGTCCTTAACCTATTATATTAAAAAATTCTAGAGAACAAACCAATTAACCTAGTTTAATCCATCATGATCTTATTTTAGATTACCTCCACCTCACACATAAATGGATACAAAAGGAATATACATAATAGTGTAAAAATCATTTTTTTAATGGATAGTACACATCTATATGCTTGCACAAAATAGAATAACAACAACAAAGCCTTAATCCCACTACGTGGGGTCAGTTACATGAATCATTTTTCTCCATTGCATCCTATTTAGTGTCATTTTTTCGTTTAGCTCTAATAAATTATGACCATTTTCATACAATAAGCCCAAGTTTTCCTAGGCCTACCTCTGTCTTTCTATCAAAATAGAACAATCTTAAAAAAAATTGTATTAAGACATTCTAATAAAAAATTAATTGGGATGGTCTTTGAAGTCCTTGAGTTTATTTTAAGATGAGTGTAATACATTAATAATTTTTATTATAGCCGTCTCAATGCAATTTCAATTTCATACAAAAAAATTGATCAGTATATTTTGGCCTGATTTAAAAAACATAAAATAAAGAACCTATATATAGTTGTATTTTAAATTATTTTAAATAATATTAAAATTAGTTAAATAATATTTTAAGAATTAGAGGTGAGGATGTAAGATATGATCTTTTCTATTTCCTCCTATATATTTGCTCCTTTTTGCCAATTTCTATTAAGAACCAAAATTTCCTTTTTCTGCAATCCCGCTCTCGCATCTTCTTAACCGAGTCATGTCTCTTCATTTAGTGTGTAGATCGTTCATATCACACGAATCACATGATTCTTCGTTTCATGGCTTTCGCATCTAATAATTTCACGACTCATAATATTTTCTTTCATATTCTTCTTGTACATAAAATGTGTATGCACAAATTTCAAAGAAATTCAACAGCTAGCAAAAAAGATGATGTGGCAAGCTGGGACCCACTAGGGGCTGTCCGAGAGTCTGCACCCATATGTCCAGACTAAGCTGATCGGGAGACTTCTAACCCCCACGATGAATGAAAGTCAATAACCATCCCAAAAGGTTGTTCGGATGGGACCTCACACGGACATTCCAAGAAAAGTCCTCATTCAGGGCGGGCGGATGGCATAAACCATCTGGATTTTAGACAGGAGGCGGGCACCTGTTGGTCAACCCTTTGGCCAAGACTGCCAGATCAGAAGCCTCCCGTATGCCTTTTCAGGCTTGTCCTCACAATTATGTATTTACCAAAATACCCTCTACTGTACCTACTTTACTAGAGGCACATATGTAATCTTACGCCCTTCATCTCTATAAACAGCGGCTCATTTCATGAATAAAAAGGTTACACGATTTTACTGTTCATTGTTATGCTTTCTCTCCTATTTTCCTATCTTTAGCGCTCATTTCCTTAGGCGTGTCTTATGGACATATTTGACTTCAACATCCCAAAAAGTGTCGTGAGCATGTAGTCATGCAGTCGACCAGAAGATAAGCGCAACAACAACAACGTAAGAGGAAAAACACCAGAGGGATGTGGCTAACGCGAAATGTGCTGGAGAGTTCATGGAAGAGTTCGTGCAGCGTGAAATACATGAGCTAAAGACACGATAGTGAACTTGGAGTAAGGCCAGATCGTGGAGGCCCTAAGGGCTGTCATGAGTTTAGGAGGCGAATAGGCCTCTCGAGGGCAGAACGCTGCTTAAGAGGTGGTGCCAACGCACAATGATAGATGACCAAACCATGGCTTGGAGAGGACCAAAGATTCGCAGTACCAAGTCAACACAAGATTTGCATAGGTGGAGCGACAGTGTTTTAGACGAACGAAAGCCCCACGCCAGCTAATGAACACCTTCTCCCTTCTCTTTTCTGATAAGTTCAAGCTTACGACGTTGAAGGCTTATAGGGTCGGTCGGATCCTAACAAGATTATCGCCGCTCTGCGGTTCTTTCATGAGGGTCAATAAAAGGGACAACTAGCTCCTCCCATCTCTCAGGCCCTCTGACCGAAGGTGCTTCTCCTCCAGAGCATGAATCCTCAATACTAGGCGCTTATGACAAAGGCTTTTGATGCATTCCAAAGGTTCCTGCACCTGTTTATGTGAAGAACCAATCAAAAACTTCAAAAGATTTGGGGAGGTGGGCAACTAAATCTTGACATGCCGGTCACTTCAGTCGGATCATTTGTTGGACATGACATGCTACCCCCAGGCCGTCCTCCTGAATGCTCGGGACCCTCAATTGATCCTAGATTCACTACAACATCGACTTGAGTAGTGCCATGCTCCGCGAGAGGCGAAGTACTCATCTCCTTGCCAAAGGAAGAACCCATCATTCTATGCAGGTTCAAAGTAGTAAAAGAGAAAACTCTACCCTCAATTCCCTATTATGTTAGAAAGGAAGGGGCAACACTCCCAAAAAAGCCAATCGGGAATGAATCATGGTTAACTCCCTGAACAGTTGCCCTTGGCACCTCCAGTAGTACCGTTGCAGTCACAATTTCTTGCGTTTGCCCCTCAGTCAACATAGGAGGATCCCGGGTGGAAGCCAACGACTCTGTGATTTAGGGTCCGTTTGGGGCAGTTGCAGCTTCTCTGTTTTTCAACTGCATCTTAGCTGCCCCAGAAAGCTCATATGGGAAGCTGGCTGGTTGTTTATTGCAGTTCTGTGAAAACAACTGTGTGACAGTTGTTTCTGGGCAAATGACCATTTTGCCCTTGTTTAGTAATGTTGTTTGTAACAAGATTATGACAGTCATATATTTGATAATTTAGAAGCAAAAATTCACTTTAAAACAGTACAAAAATTCAGATACACAACTCAAGTGAGTACAAAAAGTGCTAAAAAAAGAAAAAAAAATATTAAAATTATAAATTAATATGATGATGATATATATTTGATCCTCATAGTCATCAATGCCAAGCCACAACAAATGCTAAAGCCAAATCCTTTTTTTTTTATACAAATTACCAAACAGAAAATCAAGCCACTAAGAAAATCAATCATTCACATCCATACCACACATTCATACAAATTCAACAAAAATTGATGTAAATCCAACAAAAAATTGAGCCACCAAGTCACAAGTCTAACATCACAAATCCAACAAAAAATATATTGTGCATCTGTGAGAAGAGGGGCATACCAGTCGAGAATAAAGGAGGAAGAGAAGGAAGAGGAACCAGGCAACGTGAGAAGAGGGGGAAGAGGGCGGACGAAGGCTAGAGAGGAGGAACTAGGCAGTGTTGGAGAAGAGAAGGAAGGGCAGACGAAGAAGACAAACGGAAGAGTTGCAACACTTAGGGCGGACGAGGCAAAGGGTATCCAGGTAAAAAATTGGGACTGAAAAGTAGGTCGCGGGATCGAACTTGCGGCTCGCATTTTCTCTTATTTTGCCTGCATCGCAGGTCTGTCGCTGCTCCAAACACCTCTCTTCATCAGCATGGTGCCGCGCCCGCCACTCTTCTGCCATTACCCCAAATGGGTCCTTATCCTCTGGACGGGTTACCTTCATCGTCTGATGCATCTTCGCCAGGTAGCCAACCTCTTTCATTTAAAACCCCTCTGTAAGGCAATCTATAAGTGGGTCTGATGTCCCCACTTCATCTCCCGACTCAGGGAGCTTTGCCTCAGCCGCAAAAAGTTTCCCATGTTGCTCACCCTTAAAAGAAGAATTTGCCCTCTGTTTTATAACATGGAAGACGTTTTTTTTTTGGCACTCTCACCAAACTTGACTTACTTGGAAGGGTGACCGCTCTCCATGATCACTAATTACAGAGAAGAAGGGGGACTCGACCAAAGCAAACAAAAGAGATAAGATACAATTTTTCTTTTAGTTCTTCTCCACAATTTTTCTTTCAGTTCTTCTCCATTTATAGGGGCTCTAGCATGGAATACTAGGAGAATTCAATTATTGTGCATTTAATAATCTTGAACATAATCTTGAATGCCATTAGCTTTTAAAAATTAAGATTCTCTTATCCTTGTTACAACTACCGCTATCAAGGAGCAGAAGTATCAGTAAACTTAAATATGTACATAAACAATGTGTCAACATGAATCTAGAAGAAATCCAACAGCCACAAGAAAGATGATGTGGTAAGCTGGGACCCACTAGAGGCAGTTTGAGAGTCTGCATCTGTCCACCCAGATCAGGCTAGCCGGGAGAAATCTAATCCCATGAGGGACGAAATTCGATGAACCTCCCAAAAGGTTGTTCGAATGGACCTCACATGGACTATCTGACAGGACTCCTCATCCAAGTTGGTCGGATGACATAAGTCGCCTAGATCATGGGCATGTGGCTGGCATCTCCCAGTCAACTCTTTGGCTATGTTTGTCCCGATCATGAGCTACCCAGATGACGTCACAACTATGTATTGACTAAAATACCCTCTACCGCACCCACTTTACTAAGGGTAGGTATGTAATCTTACGGTTCCCATATCTATAAATAGAGGTTCATTTCATGAATAAAGGTAACACGATTTTACTCTTCATTGTTGTGCATTCTCTGCTCTTTTCCTCCCATTCTCACTTTATTCCTTAGGCGTGTCTCCTAGACATATTTTAGTTCATCACTTCTCCATCACCTTCCCAGTCAATTAGGTTTCGCAATCTTTTTCCCATCACCATCACCTTCTATAGCAAAAAAATACGTGCTTAGAGCTGATCCTTGATGTAATCTAACTAAAATAGGAAAATACCTGGTCAATCCTCCTTCTATTCGAATACATCACAACTTTAGTATACATATCTTTAATAACTTGAATATAAATCATATCAACACCTTACTTTTCTATAACTCTCCAAAGAACTTCTATTGGTCATTATCATAAGCTTTTTCTAAATCAACAAAAATCTAGATCTTTCTCGCTCTCTCTGTACTTCTCCCTTGAGACATTTCTATAAATGTTTAACTTTCATAGTAGACTTGCCTAACATAAATACAAACTCATTTTGAGAAATCTTTATATCAAATTTTAATCTGTTTAGTTACTCTTTTCCATAATTTTAATGTGTGACACATTAATTTAATTTCTCTATAACTTGTACACTCTTCTGTATCATCTTTATTCTTAAAAATAGAACCAAAATACTTTTCCTCAACTCAAACATCTTTTTAATTTTTTAAAATAATATTAAAAAGTTTAGTATACCAATAATTCCTAAATCTTCTGATCACTTCCACATTTCTATTGTGATATCATTGTCTTATTAATTTTCCAACCTTCAACTTTTATTTTACTAATGTCGTTGCAAAAATAAAAGTTTTATTCTTATTTTTAAAAATATTAAGATCACTTAAGTTGATTGTGTTTTCAAAATCTTTATTGAAAAATTTATCAAAATATTTTACTCACATATGTTGATTATCCTCAACTATGAAAAGTACTTTTTGATTTTAATATTTAGTACACTTTACTTGGACAAAATATTTATTTTTATTATATCTTTATTTGATAAGTTTATACATATATCTTTGACACTCTTTAATCTAATATATTATAAAGATCACTAACAACACAATACTTAGCATCATAAATTATTCTCTTAGACTCATTATAGACCACCTTATATTTCTTTCTAATTATCTAAGTTTTTACATTTAAATTAATTTTATAATAAAATTTTTTATTTTTTATCTTTTCTTCACATTTTTATTCCTCCATCAACTATTTTTATTTTTTAAAATTTTTCTATTTGATTCTCCAAGTACATCTTTTGTATCATGCATAATAGTACACGTTACTTCGTCCCACATAGTATTAATTTCTTCATGAACTTTCAAATCTTAAGATCTTGATGTATACTCATGAAAATAATTTTATTTGTATGTTTATACTGATAAAATAAATTTTATTTGTTACTTTTAACTGTCTCTGTTTAAGTCTGTGGTAATATCTTGTTCTATTTTTCATCTTCCAACCCTTTATCTTAAAATCGAAAACTAATAATCATGTTGAGCACTTAAATTTTCGCCTAGAATGATCTTAAAATCTTTACAATCTAGACTATTTCTTTTTCACGTCAGAAACTAATTAATTTATATTTTATTAGATCCATTTTTATAAGTAATAATATGATCATCTCTTTTCTTTAATAAAGTATTAACAACATCAAAACCATAAGTTAAAGTAAAACATAATATGACTAGATATTTCATGATTCTATCCTAATATTATTTTTATGAAACACTTATTTATTTACACTGCACTCATGAGTCTGTGCAGCAGTCATTGCACATTTTTCGTTGTATTCAGGTCATATAATGGGTCACTTCTAGGAGACGAGCTAGCATTTACACAATTATTTAAATGATTCATGTTACAATTTTATAATAAAAAATTTATGTTGGCTGTCGATTACCTAAAACAACTATCCACTTTTTATATCTAAGACTTGGGACCCATCAATAATAATGTTATTACTTGAATTTTGTTGAACTACTAAAACTTTTAAGAATTTTTTTGTCCACCTCAATATAATTAGCTATTATGTAATATGGGATAAAGGCTCCTCTTCTTTTTTATGAGTGTTGTTCATGTTATTTATATTAGATTCCTAGCTAATTGTAAGTTTTTGTCAGTCATACGTTTAAATTATGTTTATATATTTATAATAGATTTTATTTTTATTCATAATGATTTTCATGTGTAATTAGTCTTATTTTATTGCTACATGGACTCATGTCTAATTACTTGTATTTCATATTTCCATTATTTATTATCTATTTGATCTCTTTTATATGTTAAATCTCATTGTTGCAAATTTATAATTGTGTATAAATATTGATGGACATGTTGTAGTTATGCTCATTCGTTTTGATTGTGATGCATGAAATATATCTGATATTATAATATTATTATGTCGGTATTAAACCTTTATTATTGTTAGTTGGATCGACAGGTTCTCAAAGAAATTATTGAATTTTCATGGCATTTATGTCTACCTTTTCTTATTTCACAGTGCTGTAGAAAATCAACAATATATACATATAGTTATATATGTATATACATATATTAGACTTGTATATTATCAAGTAGTGTTAAAAGTTTTATATGTATAAACACACCTAATATTGCATCATATAAATATTTATTTAGAAGTGCATGAGTTTAAATCAGTCAAATTCTTGAGTTGTATTACTTGTTGAATTTTATTCATGAAATTAAATAAAATTATATTTTCTTGCTTATTTTATTTATTATCTATGTATAGTCTTTCTTTTTTGAGAATATAAACATGTTATCAATCCTTTCTTCATGTTCTATTTTGTCCGGTAAACATGCAATCAATTTAGATGAAATTGGTTTCAAATTGGTCAAATCGATTTCAACATAATCCAAAATCTGGACGAAACCAATCCAAATTTCGATAAAACTAAATATATTAAATTGAAATTTAGTTTAGTTCAAACAATTCGATCATGAACAAACTAAAATTTACTAGTTAGTTTGAATTCAATTATCAACAAAGTTCAAGATTTGCATATCTTACATGTATACTATCGATCAAATTTCATGAATCATGCATTTAATTTCAGATTTTTTTATTTTTAATTTGTTCCATTAAATAAAAATAAAAATTAAATCAATAACTAAAAATTAAATATTGAGATTTAAAAAAATAATAATAAATTAGATTTTTGTTGCTGAGCATTAAATTGAACCAATCAAACTTGTAGGATCCGGTTTTGTATGACCAAATAATGAAAATAATGTGTTTATTATATTTTGTAATTATTTTAATAATTAAATTATCAGAAGTTTACCAAAAAAAAAATTCCCAACAAAGTTTTATTTATCACATTCAGACGATCTAAATAGCATAAAATAAGACTAAATAATAAAAAATTATAATTATTTGTTATTATCTTATCATAGAATACTTTCAAAATGGGAAAAAATATTGCATTATAACTCCGCAAGTAGAGTTACGTGTGAAGTCCAATGAAATCACGTCATGTTAAGGTGATAGAAAAAAAATCGGCCCGATGACAGATAAATATTCCCTGTGTTATTCTGTATTATTCAGATATTATTGTATGTTATTTATATATTATTATATTCTGATAATATTTTTGATATTATAATAATATAATAATATATTAATAATATTTGAATAATATATAATAAATTCTGAATAATATATAATAACAATTGAATAACATGATAACATATTCGTTTGTGATGTATATATATTTTTTTGGTGACGGTAACTGGATTTTATTGGAGTTGCACGCAACTCTAATATTTTCTCATAAAACGGACAGTTGTCCGGCCTATCGTAACAGCAGCAGATATCGAGGAAGACGGGCCATAGGATTCTGGCCAGTGATAGCCGTTGATGCGGCGGCGACTGGAGGCCATGGAAATAAGCACCTACTTTCGCCGGAACAAATGGACTGCCATGGCGGCGAGTGTGTGGATCCAGTGCACGAGTGGCTCCTCCTACTGCTTCGGCATCTATTCACCTCTACTTAAATCCTCGCAGTCCTATGATCAGTCTACCCTAGACTCGGTTGCCTTCTTCAAGGATGCCGGCGCCAACATTGGCGTACTCTCCGGATTCTTATATTCTTATTTCGCCAGCGGCGATGGTCCGATTGTCGTTCTCGCCGCTGGTGCCATTCAATGTTTCGCCGGATACTTCCTGATGTGGCTTTCTGTGACCGGTGCACTACCTCGCCCCCCACCTGGCCTCATGTGCTTCTATATGTTACTTGCGGCACATTCGCAGACTTTCTTTAATACTGCTGATGTGGTTACTGCTGTTGAGAACTTTCCGGGTAGTCGGGGAACCGTTGTCGGCATCATGAAGGTTTTTTTCGATTCCGAATCATTTGATATAGGTTGTGTTTTTTTTTTTTTTTAATTTTTTTTTCTTACGAAGTATCTCATCTGAAATCCGGTTTCCATGATTGATTTTTTTTTTCCTTGTTTCTTGTATTGATCTAATGCTTGCAGTGTACAGTAGGGGATGGTTATTATGTCGATCAATCTAGATTCATAGAGGGTTTTGTTTTTTAAAAATTTTTTTAGTAAATGTTGCAGTTCTTAGGATTTCTTAATGCTGCAATAGAGAAGAAAAATGATCCAACATAAACGGGGATTGCTGAGTTTGGCAAGGAGGGTGATTAGAAGTATTTAGATGCGGAGAATAACAGAGAAGAGTCAACTATTTAGGAAAATATGATTCTAGATTTTTTATTGAACCTTTTCATTCCTCATTTCAACCAATATATTTCGTAACATATATTCATTGCTATCACCATGTGGTGACCAGTGTCTTTAGCACCATACAAAATTAACCAGCTAAGCCAGTAAAACAGACAACTATCCTTAAAATAGCAACTAAACAACTAAGTAAAAGTCACTCGAAATTTCGCCCAATGTTCTACCATCGCTAGCCTTCCATAAGATGATAGTCCTTTTGCATATTTGGAGTTCTATTTTCACGGTATTGCGTTGGCCGTCCTCCATGACTATCAGAACTCTGCATATGATTAGCCATTTTGGAGGAGCAAAAAGAAACACAAAGATATTACTGAATGAATTTTATTAGTCAATTTTATTCAAAGATGTACATATGTATGTAAAATATTGTGATAAATGCCAATACATGGTGAACATATAAAAAACGTCATGCAATCCTATATTATATTCTCTGAATATTTTTATGTTTTGTGGAATAGATTTTATGGAGCCCTTCAATTCTCTATATGAAAACTGACATATCTTTGTGTTAGTAGATTATGTTTTTAAATGGGCAGAAGTTATAATAAGACCTATTGATAACTCTAAGATATAATGATTTTTGTAGGAGAAAAGTATTTTTATTAAATTTGGAATGTTTATAGCTATTATAATTGATGAAAGAAGCCAGTTTTGAATGTATACTTCCAAGCATTATTGGGAAAATGGGTTTAAGAATAAAATTGTCATTGCCTATCATTCCTAAACAAGTGGACAAGTCAAAATTTTTAATAGGAAAATCAAAAGAAAGTTCTAATATACAGTCAACCCATCAAAAAATGACTGGTCAAAACACTTAGATAATGTATTGTGGGCATGTGAGAGTGCGTATAAAACACTTATTAGAATGTTATTATGCATAATAATTTTTGCAAAAGGTTATCATTTAGCATTAGAAATAGAATATAAGATTTAGTAGGCAGAAAAAGATTTGAATTTTAATATGAAGAAAGAAGGAGAAAAATGGAATTTACATTGAATGAACTAGATAAACTTAGATTGCAAGCATATACAAATGCTAAACTTTATAAAGAACAAATTAAAAATTTTTATGATAAAAATTAGTAAAAAGATAATTTAAGCCTAGTTAAGAGGCTCTTCTTATTAATGCAAGGCAAATGGTTTTTCTCATAAAGTTGAAATCGTAAGGGTCAAACCTTTCTTAATTGTTAAAGCATGACACAAAATATCTGAAAACTTAAAAATATTTTTAAAGTGAATTAGGAAAGATTAAAACATTATGTAGGAGGACAAGAGGGCAAGTGAATTGACAAAATGTCTATAAGTTTATTCATTTAGATTTGAAATGACATAGACAAATTGATAGTTATAAATTAAGTGATGTTTGGGAAGCAACCCAATTCTAATATAGATGCTTTTACTATTTGTTTTAGTTTAAATATTTTTTTTATATTTGTAAGAGTGACAAAAAATTAGAAGGAAGATGTAGCAAGCAATGCTTAGGCTTCATGTAAATCAATGCCTTGATGCTTATAAAATGGAGAGGTGTAAATTTTTTTTCTTATTTGTATGCGTGACAAAATTAGAACAGGAAGATGTAGCAAACAATGCTTAGGCTTCACATAAATCAATACCTCGATACTTATAAAATGTAGAAGTGCTAGATTACGGAACATCCAAAGCGCTACTCTTACAATGAGCAAGCACTTTAGTACTTCTTTTTGATGTTGCATCACTTCATCTTGAAAGTAAAGCATCATGGTGCTTGATTATTGAGCTTTTAGACAACAAGTGCTTTAAGAACTATAAAGGATGTTTTGAAGCATGTAATTATATACCACATCTAATTTGAACAATATAACAACAAAAAAGACAAGCATTTATGGTATCCCAATGCTATTGTTTATTAGCGTGCTATGTGCGGAGGTTGAAAGGATAAGGTCTAAAAAAATGGCGTTGATGGTTCCTACATGCATAAATTAATTGCATATCTGATAGCACCTATACCTCAACAATTGATTAATTCATAAAAAATTTGATTGCATCAATGCTACAGTTTTTCAAAACGACAACTATCAAAACTTAAAAATTGTAGTTGATAGCTCCTAAGCTCAGGAACAATGGCATTGCGGCCCTTTTGAGGGAGTAAAATTGGAGATGACAAATTAGACAATGTTTTAGCACTAGCACTCTAAGTCGTTGTGCTATAATTAATGCCTCCTCTCAAAAATCTAGGTATAAAACCCAAGGGCTCGAATCTTCAATCCACAACTGAATGCATTGCACAAGCCCTTTTCCTTGAGTAGGAGCAATTTTGTAATGTCCGAGTACATAATTAGAATTATCAAGTGGCAAAAAGACAATATACTCTATCAGAGCATTTCAGTTGGTTTACTGTATGGATCGACAAACCCAACAATTCAACTATATGATTGATTTTATATCAGCAACAGCAAGAATGTTTTTGAATTGCTTGTTGAATGTTAGATCAAATAGAGCTTATTTTCTAGATCCACCAGGCATTTCACTATACACGGGATACCTACAGCCTAAACAACAAAATTAAGATGAATTTGAAGAATAGTGATCTCATCTTTTAGAAGAAGCTTTCTTTCTCCATTACTTTAGAAAACATTTTACTTTTATTGAGAACAATTTTTGCGTCAAGTTTGGGGGTGTTTCTTTGTTATGTGTTGTATTCTTTTTGGGTAGTTTTTTGCTATATTATATTTTGAAGTTTTTAGTATTTTTTTTGTAGTGCTTGAGCGTTATTTGCTTGAGCGGTATTTTGCAAGCGTAAAGGTGATTTTAGGCAGTGTTGGGAACTGTCTTTTATTGGATGTTTTTGGAAAGTTATTTGGAAGTATTTTTATGAAAGTTTTTTTAGATGTAATTCTTAAGGATGTAGTATAAAGCGATTCTTAAAAGTCGCCAATGAATTTGGTTTAGTTTATATTTGTACTTATTCTCTTATGAAATGCTTGAATATTGATTCTTCATGTTTATGTCAAAATCTGATTGTAAGTTATATCTTAAATGCTTAACTTTAAATTAAGAATATGAATTTTAAAATTGATACGTGATAAAATATAGTTATTAAATATTATAATGTGTTTATTGTAAATAACTTTAAGGCAATGTTATAAGTTATACCTGAGGGGATCCTTTTGAATAAAATTAATATTTTTTTTTCTAGTGGTATAAGATTGTGCTTGAATGGCATGTTGTTAATCAAGTTATTGTGTATTTTCTTGAGACAAAGTAGGCATGCATGGTTGTTGTTATTGCTACAAAGGCTATATATTTACATTGAGAATTGATTCCAGAAAATTAACAATCTTATAATTTAGATTCACATCATTGATTGCAAGCGAGTCCATTCTATTTGTGTATTTTTTTTTTCATTTATTGTAATTGTTGTATTAAATTTTGAGTGATTGTATCATATAAAAGTTGAATGTATAATAACATGCTTTAGGATTGTTTAGGATAGAAAGAGTGGGGAATGATGTAATCAAAATTAGTGCAAAAAATCGAGACAAACCTAGCATTACATGCTTGGAAAATATAAAAGAAATCAAATAGTGAAAGAAAAAAATGATGATCGATATACAAATATTTGCTCGGTATTTAGGTGGAATTTTCCATTCTCCATTTACATTAATATTATATGATGTCCTCAAAATCCTAAGCATTAGTCATACTTTAGCAAAATATAATAAAATCATAAGAAATATAATATTAATTTTTGTTGAAATTCAGAATAATGCAAAATTAAAGTGGTATTTTCATTGATATGAAAGTGGTTATAAATAACCCTTATATGAATCCTAGAATAGGAAATACAATAAAAAAGAAATAATATGAAAGAAAGATATAAGTCCTAATTTCTCCAATTAATCAATTCATATTAATGATTTGGGAGAAAAGAAATAACATAAAATTGAACTATATGATTGATTTTATATCAGCAACAGCAAGAATGCAGAAAGCCTAAAATAAGAAATGAAATAAACTCAATCCAAGGAAATAAATATAAAATAGGGAAGGAAATAACTCTTCAACAACAACAACAACAACAACAACAAATCCTTAATCCCACTACGTGGGGTCGGCTACATGAATTTTTTTTCTCCATTGCGTCCTATTTAGTGTCATATTTTCATTTAATTTTAATAAATTAAGACGTGGTTACTGCTGTTGAGAACTTTCCGGGTAGTCGGGGAACCGTTGTTGGCATCTTGAAGGTTTTTTTCGATTCCGAATCGTTTGATATACGTTGTGTTCTTTTTTTATAATTTATTTTTTATTACGAAGTATCTCATCTAAAATCTGATTTCTATGATTGATTTTTTTCCTCGTTTCTTGTTTTGATCTAATGCTTTCAGTGTACAGCAGGGGATGGTTATTATGTCAATTAATCTATATAAATAGAAGGATTCGTTTATTGAAATTTTTTTTAGGAAATGTTGCAGTTCTTAGTATTTCTTAATGCTGCAATAGAGAAGAAAAATGATCCAACATAAACGGGGATTGCTGAGTTTGGCAAGGAGGGTGATTAGAAGTATTTAGATGCGGAGAATAACAGAGAAGAGTCAACTATTTAGGAAAATATGATTCTAGATTTTTTATTGAACCTTTTCATTCCTCATTTCAACCAATATATTTCGTAACATATATTCATTGCTATCACCATGTGGTGACCAGTGTCTTTAGCACCATACAAGATTAACCAACTAAGCCAGTAAAACAGGACAACTATCCTTAAAATAACAAACTAAAGAACTAGGTAAAAGTCACTCGTAATTTCACCCAATGTTCTACCATCGCTAGCCTTCCATAAGATGATAGTCCTTTTGCATTTTTGGAGTTCTATGTTCCCGGTATGGTGTTGGCCATGCTCGTTGCCTTGGATCATCACTGTGGCTGGGATTCTTATCAATTCCCATTCTCCTCAGAAGTGTGACTTTGTTCTTCAGAGTGCTCATCAACTCGTACCAAAAGGTTTCTCTCGCAAAGAAGTAAAAAAATATACTTAGATACTATTAGAACTCTGCATCTGATTAGCCATTTTGGAGGAGCAAAAATCGACACAAAGATATTACTGAATGAATTTTATTAGTCAATTATATTCAGAGATGTAAATATGTATGCAAAAAATTGTGATAAATGCCAATACATGGTAAACATATCAAAAACGTCATGCAACCCTATATTATATTCTTGCACTAATTTTTTTTTTGTTTTGTGGAATATATTTTGTTGGGCCCTTCATTTGTCAATATGAAAACTAAAATATCTTTGTGTTAGTAGATTATGTTTTTAAAAGGGTAGAAGTTATAATAGTACCTATTAATAACTCTATGATATAATGATTTTTTAGGAGAAAAATATGTTTATTAAATTTGGAACATTTATAGCTATTATAATTGATGAAAGACACAGGCTTTGAATAGATACTTCCAAACATTTTTGGGAAAACGGATTTAAGCATAAAATTTTCATTACCTATCATTCCTAAACAAGTGGACAAGTCAAAATTTTTAATAGAAAAATCAAAAGAAATTTTTAATATACACTCAATCCATCGAAAAATGTCTGGTCAAAATGCTTAGATAATGTATTGTGGGCATATGAGAGTGTGTATATAGCACTTAATAGAATGTTATTATGCATAATAATTTTTTGCAAAAGGTTATCATTTATAATTAGAAATAAAATATAAGATTTACTAGGCATTTCAAGAGTTGAATTTAATATGAAGAAAGAAGGAGAAAATCTGAATTTACATTTAATGAACTAGATAAACTTTGATTGCAAGCATCTACAAAAGCTAAACTTTATAAAGAACAAATTAAAAATTGGTATTATAAAAATTTGTAAAAAGATTATTTAAGCCTAGTTAAGAGGCTCTTCTAATTAATGCATGACTAATGGTTTTTCTCATAAAGTTGAAATTGAAAGGGTCAAACCTTTCTTAATTGTCAAAGTGTGACACAAAATATCTAAAAGCTTAAAATATTTTTAAAGTGAATTGAGAAAGATTGAAACATTTTGTAAGAGGACAAGTGAATCATGTCGGAGGGCAAGTGAATTGACAAAATGTCAATAAGTTTATTCATTTAGTTTAGAAATGACACAGAAAAATTGATAATTATAAATTAGGCGGTGTTTGGGAGGCAACCCAATTCTAATATAGATGATTTTACTATTTGTTTTAGTTTAAATATTTTTTATATTTGTAAGAATGACAAAAAATTAGAACAGGAAGATGTAGCAAGCTATTCTTAGGCTTCACATAAATCAATTCCTCCATGCTTATAAAATGGAGAAGTAAATATTTTTTTTATTTGTATGGGTGTCAAAAAATTAGAACAGGAAGATGTAGCAAGCAATGCTTAGGCTTCACATAAATGAATGTCTCGTTGCTTATAAAATGGAGAAGTGCTAGATTATGGAACATCCAAAGCACTACTCTTACAAAGAGCAAGCACTTTAGTACCTCTTTTTGATGTTGCATCACTTCATCTTGAAAGTAAAGCACCATGGTGCTTGATTATTGAGCTTTTAGACTGCAAGTGCTTTAAGAAGTGTAAAGGATGTTTTGATGCATATAATTATATAACACGTCTAATTTGGAAAAATATAACAACAAAAAAAGACAAGCATTTATGGTATCCCAATGCTATTGTTTACCAGTGTTCTGTTTATTAGCGTGCTATGTGCGGAGGTTGAAAGGATAAGGTCTAAAAAAATGGCGTTGATGGTTCCTACATGCATAAATTAATTGCATATCTGATAGCACCTAGGCAATTAATTAATTCATCAAAAGATTGACTGACATTCATGCATATAGTTTTTCAAAAAGATAATTATCAAAACTTAAAAATTGTAGTTGATAGCGCCTAGGCCCGGGAACGAAGGCATTGCGGCCCTTTTGAGGGAGTAAAATTGGATGTGACAAATTAGACAATGCTTTAGCACTAGCACTCTAAGTCGATGTGCTATAATTAATGCCTCAACACTACATTCTTTGAGCCCTTAGGTGCTGAAAATCTTGACATAATACCCAGGGGCTCGAATCTTCAATCCATAACCAAATGCATTGCACAGTTGTCTCTTGGGGCCCTTTCCCATTAGTAGGAGCAATTTTGTAATGTCTGAGTACATAATTATAATTATCAAGTGGCAAAAATACAATATACTCCATAAGAGCATTTCAATTGGATTACTGTATGGATCGACAAACCCAACAATTAAACTATATGATTGATTTTATATCAGCATTAGCAAGAATGTTTTTGAATTGTTTGTTGAATGTTAGATCAAGTAGAGCTTATTTTCTAGATCCACCAATCATTTCACTATTTGCGAGATACCCACAGACTGAACAACAAAATTAAGATGATTTTGAGAAGAGTGATCTCATCTTTTTGAAGAAGCTTTCTCCATTACTTTAGAAAGCATTTTACTTTCATTGAGAACAATTTTTTTGCATCAAGTTTGGGGGTGTTTCTTTGTTATGTGTTGTTGTGTTCTTTTTGGGTAGTTCTTTGCTATATTATATTTTGAAGTTTTTAGTATTTTTTTTGTAGTTCTTGAGCGGTATTTGACAAACGTAAAGGCAATTGTTGGCAATGTTGGGAACTATCTTTTATTGGATATTTTTGGAAAGTTATTTGGAAGTATTTTTATGAAATTTTTTTTAGATGTAATTCTTTAGGATATAGTATGAAGCGATTCTTGAAAGTCGCCTGTGAAATTGGTTTAGTTTATATTTGTACTTATTCTTTTATGAAATTCTTGAATATTGAGAAATGCTTGAATATTGATTCTTCATGTTTATGTCAAAATCTGATTGTAAGTTATATCTTAAATGCTTAACTTTAAATTAAGTTTAAGTTTAAATTAAGAATATGAATTTTAAAATTGTTATGTGATAAAATATGGTTATTAAATATTATCATGTGTTTATAGTAAATAACTTTAAGGCAATGTTATAAGTTATACCTGAGGGGAGCATTTTGAATTAATTAATATGTTTTTTATGGTGGTATAAGATTGTGTTTGAATGGCATGTTGTTAATCAAGTTATTGTGGTACTATTTTTTTGAGACAAGGTAGGCATGCATGGTTGTTGTTATTGTTACAAAGTCTATATATTTACTTTGAGAATTGATTCCAGAAAATTAACAATCTTATAATTTATATTCACATTATTGATTGCAAGAGAGTCCATTCTATGTATGTATTTTTTTTTCATTAATTGTAATTGTAGTGTTAAATTTTAAGTGATTGTATCATATAAAGTTGAATGCATAATAACATACTTTAGGATTATTTAGGATACAAAGAATGGAAAATGATGTAATCGAAACTAGTGCAAAAAAATCGAGAGGAACCTAGCATTACATGCTTGGAAAATATAAAATAAATTAAAAAAGTGAAAGAAAAATTGATGATCGATATACAAATATATGCTCGATATATAAGTGGAATTTTCCATCCTTCATTTATATTAATATTATATGATGTCCTGAAAATCCTAAGCATTAGTCGTGCTTTAGCAAAATATGATGCAATCATAAGAAATATAATATTACTTTTTGTTGAAATTCAGAATAATGTTGAATTAAAGTGGTATTTTCATTAATTTGAAAGGGGTAAATAACTCTACATGAATCCTAGAATATGTAGACAATAAAAAAGAAATAATATAAAAGAAAAGATATAAATCCTAATTTCTCCGGTTAATCAATTCATATTAATTATTTTGAAGATAAACAAAATAACATAAAATCAGAAAGCCTAAAATAGGTAATGTAATAAATTCAATCCAAAGAAATAAATATAAAATAGAGAAGGAGATAACTCCTAATCTAAGGAAATAATTTATTCTTTATAACTTCTCACAGGAATAAATTATTTCCTGATATAATTTCTATCACTTCCCCCCAAGTTGAAACATAGTTGAAAACTATCTTCAACTTGGATTTGAAAATATCAGAGCGAGGGAAATCCTGTGAAGTAGAACTTGACGTCTTCATCCCATATTGTGTTTGTCTGTTGGTAGGCTGAAAACTTTTACAGATAATCCAGTAGGGGAGATTGTAGGGAAGTAGACAAATGAGATTGATTTTGATTGTATTTCCTAGAGTGTCTGTAGGTAGAAGAAAGACTCCTACAGGTAATGCTGCAAGTGAATTTGCAGGAAAGTAGACAACCTGTAGGAAAAAAGACTAACTTCTATCACTTCCCCCCCCCCAAGTTGAAACATAGTTCATAACCATGTTCAACTTGGATTTGAAAACATCAGAGCGAGGGAAATCCCGTGAAGTAGAACTTGACGTCTTCATCCCATACTGCTCTTGGCTGTTGGTAGGCGAAAGACTTTTACAGTAATCCGACAGGGGAGTTTGTAGGGAAGTAGACAAATGAGATTGTCTTTGATTGTAGTTCCTGGAGTGTCTGTAGGTAGACGAAAGACTCCTACAGGTAATGCTGCAAGTGAGTTTGCAGGAAAGTAGACAACCTGTAGGAAAAAAACTGACTTCTAGTTGATTGCGGTTGTCTTTGACTTCAGTCCCTAGAGTGTCTGTAAGTAGGCGAAAAACTCCTACAAGTAATATTGTAGGGGAGTTTACAGGGAAGTAGACAATCTTCAGAAAAAAAACTACAAGAAAATATTTCAAAGGAGGGCATGCCGATCTTCCTCAAGAAGCCTAGCGTCATTTGGAGTAATGGTAAGAGAGGACTGCTTTTGTAAGGCTGCAGGAAATCAGGGAAGCCAGACTGCCGAAATTTGGACAACTGTAGGAAATCAGGGAAGTCAGACTACTAGAAACCAGGAAGCCTGAGTGTTGCAGGGAACTTGTGCTAAAAAATAGCGGGAAGGACCTCTAGGAAAAAAAATTGCACCTCCAGCAGTAGGGACCTATAGAAAGTAAGGGAGGTCGATTGCTGGAAAGCAAGAAACCAGATTGCTTGCAGGAAAAGCTCTGGAGGACCTACTGTAGGAAAATACTCAGGAGGAGGGCCTGATAAAGAAAAAACTTTGGACGAGGGTCTGCTGCAGAAAAAACTTGGGTTTTTTGTAGGAAAGATTCTGAAGTAGGACTTAATGCAGGAAAAAGTTCTGGAGTGCGCCATTCAGGAAAAAGTTCTGGAGGAGGGCCTGTTGCAAGGAAAAAAACTCCGGAGGAAGAGGTTCTGCACCAAGTAGGACATGCAACAATATAATTTTGGGCTGTAGAGAGAGTTCCAGTGGCAAAGGAAAAACAGAGAAGGACCTGCATGGAGTTTTCAGACAGCAGGATAGAAACTGACGAAGGACATGTAGGTCGGTTGTTGGGATTTCATTCAAGGATACATCTAGTCTCTCCTCTGTAATAACCTTCCTCAAATCATTTTAAAAGCAAACCAAATATGAACTCCTCTATAACAGGTTTCTTTTCGTTTCTACTGAAATGGCGAAAGACACACGGAGGCGGCTTCAGGTGAGAGTATGTCATCAAACAGATGGGGAAAAATTGTGCTGAAATGATGTTGCCTTGGTGCCTGGACCTTGGGTAGTCGACATCTTCACTCCTGGGGTAGTAGGTTTTCACAGCAATGGATCTAGAAATGTTTGACTAACCAATAGGAAGGTAGGGTTGCCCACAACCATAAACTCTGGGGCATCTTCCAAAGTCATAGTTCTTGTATTTATCAAGCATTGCAACCATCCCCTCACCGGTCAACACATAGCGAGCATGGATTATGCCATACAACATCTCTAATGCAGATTCAACCAACTCACTCTACTCTTTTGTAAACATATCTCCATGAGAAGAATCGACATCCAAAATCAGAGCAAGAGCATAATCGTAGTAAGGAACTTTCGTGCTCAACCCACACAGATTGAAATCATCTTATATGTATTCATCATCAACTTCGCAAAAGAACTCATTTCCTTTCAGTCTATACCTTTCAGTCTATAGAACCAATGAAATCCATGAAGTTTCATCTACATCAGAACCACTCACACTTGACCCTTCACAAACTATTTTAGGTTCCTCATCGGCGCACTTGTTCTTGGAGACGACAACGGAAGGCATCAAATACTCCTTGGCCTTTCCATTGAGCACCCGGAAGATTATTGGCGGGGGCTTCTTAGGTTGCTTGTGGATTACATCGTTGATCTATTTCCAATTGTGGGATCCACTCTCATCCTTCGATCCGCTCAGCCCTCCAACTCTGCGATCCCTTTGCATCTCCCTCTCCGCCCTCACGAGTTTGGTTCTCAATTGACGCATGCCTGCATGCCAAGTGGATAGACCTTGAAGTCGAACCGTACATGAATAAGAACCCTTATTTTCTCCTCTGTGGAGATCTAGGATGTGAATACAGGTTTTTTCTTGATTTATTGAATCGTTCTCGGCGGGAAGAAAGGGAGAGAATGCATTCGTCGCTTTCTGCAAGGAGGATGGCAGGGAGTCCGGTGGCTAGGTAAGAAAATTTGCTCGGATACCATGTTGAAATGCAGAATAATGCAGAATTAAAGTGGTATTTTCATTGATATGAAAATGAGTTATAAATAAATATTACATGATTCCTAAAATAGAAAAGTAAATAAAAAGAAAATTATATGAAAGAAAATATATAATTTCTAATATCACCAATTAATCAATTTATAGTAATTATTTGGATATAAAAGTAACAACATAAAATAGGAAAACTTAAAATAGGAAATGGAATAAATCCAATCCAATGAAGTAAATATAAAATAGGGAAGGAAATAACTCTTAATTTAAGGAAATAATTTTTTCTTCATAACTTCTCATAAGAATAAATTATTTCCTAATATATCCTCTATCACTTTTATTATTTTAAAAGAAAATGTGAGGAGATTCAAATTAAACTTAAATATGAGTTCATTTAGGCCCTGTTTGGAGCGGCGGTAGAGCAGCGGCGTGACATGAAGCCACGAATTTTGGTGGTTTGGGGCAACGTTCTACGTGCGGCGCGACCCGTTCAGCTTAAAATGCGGGGCCCACGTTTCTCATGTAATTTATTACGCTGTTGCCCTCATTTGTTTCGCAATTCAGAGCTTTGAATCCGAACTCATCTGCCCTAACCCGCGGCCCGAACTATGTGATCTCGCGCTTCCTCTACAATCTCTCGCTTCCTCTTCTCCTTCTCTCTTCGGCTTTGAGTAGGGTTTTGTTGTACATCCACTTGCCTGGTTTGTCTTCTCTATTCCCAAGCAGTAAGCAATGATTTTATTTCAGTTTTTTTGAACAAGAATTTGAGGAACCGTGAAATGAAAGATTTGGGTGAGTTCTTTGAAGGCAAGTATCCATGTGAATGCTTCTTATTTGGATGTTTTGTTGTTGGAACATAAGAATTCGGTGATATGCATGTGAATGTTTATTATTTGACATCCAAGATTCGTTATAAACTTTCTTAAAGGTAGACAAGATAATGTTCAGGCCAGTGTCAATTCATGTCATAACACAACACAACAGTACTAATAGATAGAAAAGCTCCATGTAGGTTATCCATCAAACATACAAAAATTTTGAAATTAATGTGAAAGTTTTTTTGTGTTATGTGTCTATATATGAAAGTTTAGGTGTGAGATATGTAAATTACATAAGAGTTTTGTGATATGCATGTAACTGCCCCAAAATTGTTTTGTTGTTGCTTTGGTGGTGTGTTGGCTTTATTGTGTGACGATTTGTTGTGGTCTATGTGTTTGTCGTGGAGTGTGTCGTGGTCCTGCAGTAATTTCTTGGTGGCTTGATTTTTCTGTTGGTAAATTCTATATAAAAAATGAAATTTAGCTGTTAGTTTTTATCTTTTCCTTAGCAGTGTTGATACTCACAGTTAAGTGAGGTGTTTATCTGGATTTTTGTACATTTCTGAAGTGAATTTTTGCTTATGAAGTATTAAATATATGACTAACAACATTGCTACACAGGGGCATAATGGTCATTTGTCCAGAAACAACTGCTGCGTAATTTTTTTCAAACTGCAAAAAACAAATAGTTAGTCAGTTTATCTGCAACAGCTTCCCGGGGTAGCTAAGCTGCAGCAGCTTATTGATAAGCTGCAGCTGCCTCAAACTGACCCTTGTCAGTTACTTATCCACAAAATCACATGGTTGTCTCTTCCTACGTTAGTCATGTTTGCAGCCGGTCAACTTGTCTTGCTCGCATGCTAAAATTTCTGACTTGTGTTGATGCTCTAGACTCACTCCACCTCGTTTGCATGCTACACACAAGTAATGTTTGAAATGAATAAGTGTTGAAGGTAAATTTTAATTTGACATGACTTCAATCTAAATAAATTTCAACATACATGCATTCCAATCCAACTAAATTCATGTATTAAAACTTGAAGACATAAATTTTGAATATATGTTGAGACTCCTTATTGAATTTCATGAGATTTAAATCACCTTAATCACTAAATAATTAAATGCCAGTCAAAATAATCTATTCCTTTATGTTAAATTGGTGAAGGATGGTGTGGCTCGGGTTTAACAAGTGTGGTTCAGGGCAAGCCATGGTTGGCCGACATTAAAACAACTGCTTAGGGTAGCCTAAGTCAGATGGTGGAGTGGAGCAAAGGTGTTTAAAGGCAACAATAGTAATTTGGTTTTGGCGGCTGGCTGCAATGCCGGTGCACAACATATAGTCCAACTAGGGAAGTTTGAGTGTCCCGTTTGCTCTTTGTTCACATGCTCAAGATAATGGGATGTAGGCGCAAGAGAGACTGGTTTGGTGTTTCTTTCAAGAGGGGAAGAAATCTCACCAAGCAGAAGGAATGGTTTTTCTCTCCAATTTTTTTTAGTGAACAAATTACCATTAATAGGAGAAATACAATGGAGCTTTTTCAAGAAATTAAAAAGTGCTTTACCCTCAATAAGAGAAATATAGCGGAGCAATTTCAATTGCTCCAATAAATTAAGCAGTGTTTTTGAAAAGGGACTTTAGGGTTGGCAATTCGGATCAGTGGGTTGGGCTTAGATCCGACCCCCGAAACTAACATAATCTATGTAGGTTATAATGGTTAAAAATCTCAACTTGATCCCAACTCGACCCAGACACGGGTAACGCAAACCCGACTCGTTTAAACAACTTTTAGGGTCAAAATTGAGTCACAATCAACTCAATTTCAAGTGAATTTTAGGTCAAATTTGAATAGGCGGATAAAATTCAAATTTCAGTTTGGCATGTCATTTTTGGGTTGATGGTTCAACCTGAACCTACTCGACCCGAAAATTAAACAGGTTAAAAATCTTATAATCCGACTCCAACCCGAAAGTTATTTGGGTCAACCCAAACCTGGATTTTTTGAGTAGGGTTCAGGTCGAGTTGGCGTGTCGGGTTAATTTTTTACATCCCTAATAGGCTTATTAAGATCAATTTTTAATAGCCATGGGGCTAAATTGGAGCACTACAAACCCTAGGACTAAGTTAACCGTTACCTATGGTTGTGGACTATTTTAGGCTTTTGCTTGCATAGAAATTTATTGAGTTGAATAAATATATTATATTTCCTAATTATCAGAAGAAATTAGAAGATTAATTTATTTTTTTACAGATGATCTAAACTATTTAGTACTTCGATGAAGTTTTGAAATTGAAGAAGCATAGTTTGGGAAACTTATTTAGTGCTCATAGGATGGTGTTTTTAAATTTTGAAGATTTAAATGCATACCACTCAATTCCTATGTCTTCACATACCTAACACCTAATCTTCAATTTTTACATACATGCCACCTTACATATGAATGAAAAAGTGTATTCCACTTTTTAAAAGTTAAAATAGTGTTATTTCTTTATGATATTAAATATTTGGGTGGTATAAACGTAAAAAAAAAACAAAATTTAGGTGGTAGATATGTAAATACATAGGAATAGGGTGGTATGTATGTGTGAAACCCCTTAAGGAAACATTAGTTAAACTCTTAAACATTGTGGCGTCTTTTGGTGCAATGGTGAAATTTTGATAGAAACTCCAAAGTTAAGCGTGCTTATATTGGATCACTCCTACAATAGGTGACCTTTTAGGAAGTTACGCCAACACGACAAAATCATGAGGCCACTAAACCAAAGCTGACAATACATTGATTAGTAAGATTTTGAGCTGTTACAAACAGTATCAGAGTGTAACACCAGTTTGAAAATAGAAATATATGTTTGGTGGAAGTATCCGAGGGAGATTGTGCCCTTAACTAAAATAAGGCTAAACTCAAATATTGAGGCGCCTTTTTGTGTAATAGTGGAATTTTAATAGAAACTCCAAAGTTAAGCGTGTTTGCATTGGAGCACATCTATGATGGGAGACCTCTTGAGACTTACACCAACGGGGCAAAATCGTGAAACCACAATGCCAAAACAGATAATACCTTGATCGGTGGGATTTCGGGCTGTTGCAAGATTTAAATAAAATAAATAATAATAATAATATTAATTACAATTTTTTCTAACCTATTAAATAATTAATTCTAATACATATAATTTCATAATTGTTAAATTTTGGAGATTTTGATTTATGTAGGACTTACTAGTCACGTTAGGTGAACTTTTAATAAATTTGGAGTTTTGTTGCCCACTTCGAGGTAAATAATTTTTTTTATTATAGGATAAACGTGTCATGCCTAGTTAGGATTGTTAATCTTACTACTTGTACTAAATTTCTAATTAGTTGTAAGTTTGCCAGTCTTTTCATTTAAATTTTGCTTATATAATTACAATAGATTTTATTTATTGTTCTTAATGAATTGCACGAAGAATTAGTCTTGTTTTTATTATTGTATAAACTTGTGTTTAATTAATTGCATTTAGTATGTATTTTTTTTTATACTGTTGTGTTAAATTGCATTATGACAAATTCATAATTGCATATAATTAATGGTGGACATATTGTAATTATATTTCTTTGCTTTGATTGCAGGTTTAAGAAATATATATTATATTATAATATTATTATGTCGGATTAAGCACTTGTGTTGTGGCTAACCAGACCAACGAGTGAAATTCAATAAGACTAGTGCTTACCTTTTCTTGTTTCAGGGTGCCCTAGAAATCGTATATATATGTATATATATAGTGCACTTGTATATTCTCAGGTAGTGGTAAAAGATTGATAGATCTTGAATAAACACACCTAATTTTGCGGTATTAAATATTTATAAAGAAATGCTTGAGTTTAAATCTTTCATGTTCATGATCATAAGCATTTGATTTTTTTTTTGTAAATTTTATTATATATATAGTAAATCATCTCTTTTATTGTTCATATTGCATGTCTAATTTTGTTATCATTTATGTTTAATTAAATAATTATAATTTATTGAATTTGTCAAATTCACCCATTGATATTTTTGCATAGCAGGTTATCCCAGCCGTTCGAAAGACTGTCTCCACCTAAGCAGGCTTTCCAACTTTAGATTTATTTTTGGTATTTTTTAAGTTTCGCATTAATTATATATTTTTTACTTTCTGAGTCAGATAGTTGTTTCTTCATTTTCATTTATTTCTTTGTTCCCTTCAGTTGTATGGCTTATTTAAGAAATTAAATAAATTGTCTTTTCGTGTTTATTTTCATCATTGTTTGTATGCAATATTTTTTTATTTTTTATTTTTTATTTTTGAGAATTCAAAACAAGTAACATCCTTTCATCATGCCCCTGCATTGACTCAGTGTACCGTCTTCCGAATCTAGGTTGTGACAATATGTAAATGCCCCATTAAGTTTATGTTTATGGCAGGGCATGTTTATTGTATTTTATTTCTAGCACTGTGCCAATCGGTTCAAATTTGTCTAACTAATTTTATCTCATCAATTTAACTTTTTTATATTATATGAATGGCTTGGAGTATTCCAAATTTTCAATTCATTCTGAAAATATCTGTAAATTAACCATGTTTTTGAACCATGAATGTAGGTATTTGCTTAGATCCATGATTTATTTTTGCTTAAATTCCATTATTATTATTTTTTTATTAATCTAAATATTAGACCCTACCTTACATGAGGACGAAAATATGGGCTATAATACCATGTTGATTCAGGATAATTAAGGGTCTAGGGTTTTCTAAAGCAACCTAGGATTAGCTGCAAAATGGAATACAAAAAGGTCCCAATGCATAGGTTATTAATTTATAAATTTACAAATATATATATATATATATATATATATATACATATACTTTTAATTTAAGGACATCAAAACATGCTTTTGCTTTTCCAAATATTTAATTTGATAATTGTACAAAATTTAAAATCTTGCAAGAAAATAACAACAAATAATAAAATACAGCGTCCTGTGAAGTTTATACTTCAAAGAATGACCCAACGTGCATCTCGCTTTAACAAAATTATAGGTTGTGACACCCAACGGCTTACTGTTGTATGTAGTTGACACCTATGTAGTCTTTGAAAATATATGCATCCAATAAATACACACATAGGAGAGGAAAATCGGAATTTTATGTCAATTCTCATTGTTGAATGAGTTTTGTGTGTCCCAAGTGTTCTGTTTATAAGCTTCAATAACAAAATACTGAAAACATTAGATTTAAATTAATTGCAACAATTTAGATCCTCTAATAATTTTAATTCTTAAATTTTATTAGGAATCCAACAAAAAACAATTACCACAAATAGAGATTTTGTAAGGAGCAGGAAGTAGTAGCGGTAAGGCTTTTTGCATCGTCTTTGTCCTTGCTTCCAAAGTGGAATTTTCTAGATTATATGACGAGTTAGTCATCAATTTTGCGTAGATTGTAATAAACTATTAAACTTCATATTTAAAATGATAAATTTTAGTTGTGATGCTTTACTAGCCTTAACGAGCATCCAGGTTTATATTACAAAAAGATTAAAGCTGACATCATTTTATGAGATTTTTAGTAAAAGACATTTAGTAAGATTATTAGTTTTTGCTGGATAATTTCGATGGAGTTTGATCAACTCTTTTGTGTCGGGTGATATTCTTGATATAGCGGAACCTTCATGGCATATGAAAACCACCGCATACTTGTTGAATTACCAAAAAATGAATGGGAAGGGGGACTTGTTTCACTTCTTATAGGAATCCTTATTTTCCGAAGGTATCATTTTGTCAGCAAATGTTAAACTAATCGTAAGCTTCTAAATATTATAGTATAAAGCATGGTTTTAGTCATGAAGGCTATTCGTGTCTTATAGTCTCATCAGCTGTGTTTTTCAGGTTACAAGTGAATTAATTCCTTTTCTTTTACTTATTTATCTTCTAGTTTTTTTTTCCTCTAGTTATTTTTTCAAGTGAAATTTGACTTAAAAATTTTTAATAGAATAATTTTCTTATATAACTAATTTCTATTTCTCTCCATTCAGGGCTTTCTGGGTCTCAGTGGGGCTATACTCATTCAGATATTCCGAACATTATTTAATGGCAACTCAAGCTCATTTCTGCTGATGCTTGCTCTGTTACCCTCACTCCTCCCATTGTTGCTGATGTTTTTCGTTCAAGTACACCATACCAGGGGGGGAGATAATCTGAGATATCTTAAGGCTTTTTCTTTCATTGTTATGTCAGTTGCTATTTTTCTCATGATTGTAATAATAGGAGAGCATTTCATCACATTAAAATTTTCAACCCGCATCATACTATTCTTACTGCTGCTGCTTCTTCTCCTATCTCCATTATCCGTAGTATTCAAAGCTCATTTAACAGAACTTAGAACCAGATCAGAATGTCCTCATCATGATGAAATCAGATTGATAGAAGAGATAAATCCATTAAAAAATAAGATCGGCCAAGGTCAAACTCTTCTTCCAAGAGTTGAAAACATGAATCTATTTCAAGCAATGAGCACATCTGAATTCTGGTTGCTTTTTCTGGTCATGGCGTGTGCAATGGGCTCAGGTTTGGCAACTGTGAACAACATAAGCCAAATAGGAAGTTCACTTGACTACTCGAGCACAGAAACGAGCACTCTTGTTTCTCTATGGAGCATATGGAATTTTCTCGGTCGATTCGGCGGTGGCTATATGTCGGATTACTTCCTTCGCGAGCAGGGCTGTGCAAGACCATTTTTTATTGCCTTGACTCTTGCTCTAATGAGTGTTGGTCATGTCATCATCTCCTCTGGTTTTCCGGGCTCATTGCATTTGGGTTCAGTACTCATAGGTGTCTGCTATGGTTCACAGTGGTCACTGATGCCTACAATCACTTCAGAATTGTTTGGTATAAGGCATTTTGGCACTATTTTTAACACTGTGGCCATTGCAAGTCCCGTTGGATCTTTCTTCCTCTCTGTTAGGGTTGTTGGTTATATATATGATATGGAATCATCATCTGGAATTTGCAAGGGTAGACACTGCTTCATGCTGTCTTTTCTTATAATGGCGTTCACAACAACGATAGGATTTTTCATTTCCATGGCTTTATTTTTTAGAACAAGAATGTTTTACAAGCAGTTCATGCTGATGAGGACTTTATCCTGAGGTAAGAATTGTGCTGATGTTATTTTATTTTATTTTAAGTCTATCGCGTGAATGAATCATCAGTTTTCTCACATCAGCAGGGGTGAAATTTCATTTACCAGTTGCTAGCAATTAATTTTTCTATAACTTACAATATATGGTTCTATTTTTTATGTTTGTGAGAAATATGAATGCCATAAACTTTGTTCTTATTGGTTAATGAATATTTATATTTATTTATTCATTTGTTCTTTTTTGTGAAATTGAGCTTGTTCTATGTTTTCTCATTTTATTACATCTGTTGACCTCATTTTTAGTGAGGTCTTAGTTTCCTACTCCCCAGAACCCAAAATCTAGCCCTAGGAGTTTCTTCTTGACCATCTTAGCGGACTAGTAATGGAGCCCACCTCCCGTAGAACTTCAAACAACTTCTTGACTCATTTTTATGAAGAACTCGCATGAGTGGTTCCAATCACTCAACTTCTAGTTGCAAGTTGCAAGGGCTAAGTTGCAAGGGCTAAGGACCAGCATGTAGAGGGCCCAAAAATGAGTTCCTACAGGATCAGACGACCTTAGGTGAACCCTCAGTGACCCAGCAACGCACTCGCCACACCACGCACGAGGTTGACAAATTTTTAGCCCGATCGCCAGCGAATTTGTCCGGACGACCCTGGATGACAAAACAGACCGCACCGACGTGTTCAGAACGTCAACTTTAGCTAGGAAGGACACCCGCATTGCTAGGATTACGCATGCGCACAAATGACACGAATATTGATGCACATTTTTTTTATTAGCGAGCCGCGTGCCCGAACTCAACCCAGGTTCAACTCAGGTTCAATTTGGGCTGATATGGGCTGAACACAGACTAATTGACTCAGCTTATATGATTTTGAATTTCAA
>NW_018164716.1:23692-33132 GCF_001263595.1 Phalaenopsis equestris | reverse complement strand
ATGTGGCTAAGAGTTTCTTTTGCTCGTGATTTTTTACGACCTATTTTTCTGACTATTCGTGCTGGGTTTTCTCGTCTAATTTACTTTTCTTGCGAGTTTATTTAAATCTGTTGCAAGTCATATTACGTTCGCAATATTAATACATAGCAGTAGCAGATGCCCATATGCGCTTTTACAGTTTATCTTCGACATTTTACTTTACTGCATTTTACCTTTTAAATACATTTAATTTAACTGCAACTTGATTATTCTGCCTGCAAAATCAGAACTGAAACCAAAATTGAAACAAAACAAAATCAAACATTGACACCGAAATCGTGAAACATAAATCACCCATCTCAAACACTTAAACTCTGGAGTCATCGCTACAACAGGAGTTTGCAGGCAACTTTGTGGGCAGCACGACGATGAGCTTGGATCGAGCGACAAGAGAATCTTCTTCAGCATTATCTCTTCCTAGCATAATAAAGCATAATAACAACTAATAACAACTCATAGGACTTCGAGGTAGTTTGTCCAGCGCGACGTAAATCCTCACATCTTCTTTAGACTCCTATACAACCATGCTGTGCAGCGTAAGTGCTAACTCGTCTTAAGTTCCGAGGTTGTCGTGTGGCACGACGTAAACCTCTTAGCTCTGCGGGCTATTTGCATAATCATGTATTATGCAAATGTAAATCTCAAATAATAAAATTGACAGAATTGAATAATTGAATAACATCATCTCTAAAAATGCAGTCATACAGTAGGATAGTCTGAGAAGTCATCCTCATGATCTATGACATCCCCTACCTGTTCCTTCCTTTGGACTCCTGAAATAACTGTTCATATTTGAGCCACTCCCATTTGTCTTTCCACGTCCTACTGTGAAAACCTAAACTTTGAAATCTTGAAGACTAATACCTTTGATCATTATCGAGAGTTTTCTCAAGTGATCTTAGTCATTTGAGACGTAATTAACTATAGGGGTTTGCCTCTATAGGAAATTTTGAACCCAGATAAAATAAATTCTATTTAATCTTTATATTAGATAGGCGAACTTGCCGGTCACATATAAAAGATTCGCAGAACAAACGGATATCACAAATCTCTTAGTTTGCATAATTGGGTCTATCACCGAGGTCTACACTTATCTTTCGGGAATGTATAGTATTCGCGGTATCGGACACGATTATGTAAACTATTGGATGAATGAGATTCATTTGGTCTCATTTTTCGAAAATTAAAACATATTACTTTCAAAACCCAAACTATATATCTATTATATTAAATAAAATTTCAAAAATTATTTTCATATTTTTCAAACCTTCAAAAAAGTTGACCAACAAATTCTGGCGACTGCGCTGGGGATTAGTTCCTCTCTCTATTTTGATCAAGAGGTTTTGTCTTCATACATCGACAGTGTGTCCATGTGCCTCGTAGGCCAGACTGTTGTTCTTCCGTTGACCTATTGTGCTCATTTCTTCTTTGAGTCAATATGGTCAACTCTTCTTGGATTTCAGGACCATCTGCTTAACCATCCTTAAGCAAAGAGGTTCAGGAATCCCTACGGTTTAGTGGGTTGGACCCCCAGTAGGTGTGGTAGGTTAAGGTCGGAGTGATTCCGATGTGGAATGGGTCTTTTCCAATTCTAGACCTCGTGATCGCTTCAGTTCTCTTCCGAGTTCGACTTATTCTTTTTGCAAGTCACCTCAAATTTTAACTTTGAAGCTTACTTTGAAGCTTTCAAATTTTAACTTTGAAGCTTTCTCGATAATATTAAAACTTCACAACCTAATGCCCAAAACAAGCATTTACAGTTAAAGAATCAGACAAAATTTTGAACAAAAGACACGAAAAAGCGATAATAAATATAAATTCAAGGCAAAATTACTTAGATAAGTTTCGAAAGAAACGCCCAGTTCATAAGACAATTTTGTCAACTCATAAGACAATTTTGTAAACGCCCAGTTCATAAGACAATTTTGTCAACTTTTGTGCTTTCAGCTAAGTTATTTCACCCGGGAATAGAGCACAATACTCTGACATTCAACAATTTTTGAACTGACAGGAAAGATGTCGTCTCCAACGTTGACCTTCTCGTGCAACTTGCCTACTAGTAGGGATGCCCGCCAGGTGGGATCCAAGATTAAGTTTGGGTCTGGATTTGACGAGTTTGATGTAGTACTCGGTAAGACCCCGTTCGTCATAATGAAAGTCGTTGCCCCGGATGTCCAAGAGCCGTCCACTAAATTCGAATTGTGGCCAAGACTTCCCTCCCCTCAAGAGGGCAAAGGTCACTTCTGCTCCCATTAAGCCAGTTGCCCCTGTTACTACCAGAGCTGCTCCCGTTTCTGCAAAGACTTTCACTGTCACTCCCGCTGAGATTATTATGGTTGCGCATGCTCCCCCACCGGTGTCTAAAAGAAAGAAAATTTTGTGTGAAGAGAATCCGATTCTTGCCATTGGCCCACCTCCATCTGTGTTTGAAATTTGTTCTAGTTCGAAGTCCGGTCGACTTATCAGGACTCAACGGAGGAACCACAACCGTAAGATTCTGAAGGCTAAAAGGGCAGAAACTTCGAAAACTGTTCCGTCCAAAGAAATTCCTCAACAGGAGGAAGTTGGGTTGTCTGAGACCGCACCTCTTCTTGGAGGAAGCAGGTTTCACCCATTGTCTGCCGCTCTCGAGGAGGAGAGTGCTCATAAGATCGCCGTCGCAACACCGACACCACCTCGCCGCCAGGGCGAGAAGAGAAAGAGGCATGAGCCTTTTGCACTGACCCGCTTGGTTTTCGAAAGATTGGCCCGAAAGGAGCGTTGCTCCGTTGCCGAGATAATAAGAAGGATGGGGTGTGCTGTATCGCCCTTAGTCCGAGCAGAGATTCTGAGAAAAGATGGTGGTGAGACAATGACACAACGACCTCGTATTCCCGTTAAGCTTCGCTTGGGAGAACGTTCTGATACCGCTGCTACCCATATTGTTACTGCTGCCGCCTCACAGAAGCCCCCAGAGCACCGAATGATCCAGTTTCGCTTGGGTCCAAGGACACCACTTGCCGCCACGAAGGGAGAACCTCAAAAGATAAACAATGAAAAAAGATTGCTTGTTACCGCATCCAAACCGCTTGCTAGGGATCGCGATTTATCCCGGAGAGTCGAGGCTGCCAACGAGACGTCTAGTCTCCAGACCTTGGTTTCGAAGGAGAGGTTGCAGAAACCTAACGTCGTTGGATTGGTGCCGCAACATGGATCAAAAGGATGTCTCCCCGCAAAGGATTCTAAGTCTGATGCCGCAGTTTCTAGTGTTCCAGTCGTGCCAAAGCCAGTGTTTATAAAAGATGTACAACAACAGTCCCCAGTCGATCTCAAGATCATTAAGGGGAAATCGATTGAAGACACATTGGAGAAGATCTGGGCTGAAATCACTAAACTGTCAAAAGAACAACAAGGAAACATCGATGATGAATAATACGATTTGTTGGATCATATGGATGAAGATTTTGCAGAAATCCTAGTAGTTGAGACTAGAGCCTCCGCGTCATCGCGCGATGCTCCTTTGCCCACCGAGGAGAACGCCGATGATGAGCTGCGGAGAGCCATCCGACAAAGGGATGAACATATTATCTAGATGGAGAAAAGGATGGAGGAGATGATGGCCGTTATCACTGCACTTCAGAATCAACCCCAATCTCCGAGAGTAGCCTTTCCAGAAGCAAATTAGCCAGAAATCATTCATATTGCAGATGAAAATAGAGAACCAACCCAGAACACAATACCGGAAAAGGACATCAAACAGATGGTTGAACAACAAGTAAGGGAAGCTTTAGCCCAATCCAAAGGAGGAGCATTGATTCCAAAGGGTTGACCGTATCCAGAGGAATTCGACGCAGTGCCGTACCCAAAAGGCTTCGTACCACCTTCATTCAAAACATTTGATGGAACATGAGGAATTCGACGCAGTGCCGTACCCAAAAGGCTTCGTTCCACCTTCATTCAAAACATTTGATGGAACATGGACACCATATCACCATTGGTGATCTCGTGGTGGAGCGACAGAAACTCTAGTGGAATATATTTTGCGGTGGAGGAATCTAAGTATGAAGTGTGAGCCACAATTGCAGGAGCAACATGCAATTGAGATCTTACTTAAGAACATTCATGGTCCAGTAACTTTCCTACTCAAAGGATTTACAATCAAAACATTTGAAAAACTGCTCAGTAAAGCTGCAAGCTTGCAAGAGGAGGCTAAGCAACTCGGATTCCTGGAGAAAGCTGACAAGTCAAAGCCCGTAAAGACATTCGAGAAGAGGTCTGGAATGGTGGCAGTAGTTGACAAAGGCAAGCAACCAATGCAGATTCAGGTAGAGCAACCTCAGCAAGACTATCAGTAGAACCATCGATCACAGCGCCAGCAGGAGACCTACCGCATAGACAGAGGACAGAGTTCATACATGGCCGATCGGTTGACCAGAGTCTACTCCTTCAAGGATGAGGCCATGGGGAAGATGTTCAAAAATTTGATCAAGAAGTCCGAGTTCAGGTTGCCAGAGCCGAAGAAGCCAGAGGAGGTCGATAAGAAGGATCACCCTAGATATTGCCCATATCACAGATTGTTTGGGCATACCATAGAGGGTTGTATTAGTTTCAAAGAGTGGCTCAAGAAGAACTTTAAGAATGGGAGCATAACCATCCTGAAAGAATATTTGAGGGAACCTAAAAAAGGTTCTATCAAATATGATTTCGGTCGATCCCAGCGTTCCGCTTGACTCCTACGCAACTGACGGTGGATGAGACACAGTTTGGGCAAAGCTTTCAAAAAAAAAATACCAAACCAGATTCCAACTACCTCGGTACAGGCTGCCATGCAGAATTCAGAACCCCTTTTCTATTGAAGGATAATAGATTCTGTCTTTTATTTTTTAACCATTAATATAAAGAAGGGTTATCATGTAAGGTCACTGCTAGTGGGTCCCAACCCTCCCCACCTCTATAAACAAGAAGAAAAGGAGTTTGTCATTATCCACAGTTCATCAGTATTTGAAATATCATTCAAAATGAGAAATGTTTTGTTGTTCATTTTCTACAATCAATCTTACATCGAATAAATTTTTTTTTTATTCAGACGTTCAAGGTTCAATCAAGGGATGGGTAACTCAATGAATATTTCGACGTTTTAACAAGATCTTGACTTAAAAAATTTTTTTCAAATTAATGTCCTAATGACTGGGTCCAACACTTTAAAGATTCTGGACTGGATCCTAAGTAAATTTCAGAATGAAATGTGTGATCGAAATACGAGTAGTTGACTAAGGATATCACGAGTCTTTTAATCTTCGACCAGGTGACTGAGTCCTGACTTTTGAATGAGCTATAATATCCCAGAAATCATCTTAAGAAGTACTCAAAAATTATTATTTAGGGTGTTTCAGACATTCAAATCCTTAACATGTGTTCCACTAGATATAGTAATTCTAAAAAAAAACTGAGCAAGGAAAAAAAAGAGAAAAAAATCAATAAAAAAAGGAATAAACAAAAAAAAATCTCCCTGGGAAGAAACTTGAGGTGGACATATAATCAAAAATTAGTATAGGGAAGAAGCTTGAGGTGGACATATAATCAAAAATTAGTATATGAATTCTCCTCTAATTAATTAAACTTGAAGAGCTCTCTTTAAAAAAAATTTCTCTGATAATATACTCTGCAAAAAGTTAAGTCATCTTGAGCTATTTGACCGACCATTAACAGACTCAGAAATATCTTTGGGAAATGAAAAATATTTTAATCACACGAAAATTTTTTTTGAAATCTGCTTAGGCTCAGAAAGAAAGAATTAAAGTAAAGGATTATGTCATTAACAAATTAATGAAAATTTTATTCTGAAGTCATATCTTACAAGTGCCTTGAAGATTCAACTCCAACTTCAATTCGAAGAGTATCAAAATTATTTCTCAAAGACAGTGTGACCACTTTTACAAAATCTGTGATAAAGAAACGACGACTGCTACGAACGGAGCTACAAAATTGCAGCCTTTCAAGCTATAATGCCCTTAAAAATAACACATCTTTATGTGTACTTGAAAGAATATAATTCCGATAGTACCATAAAGAATGGGTTAATTTTACACATGCCTTCAGCCAATGGATGGTATCTCAAGAAGAATTGCGCATCATGATTTTTCAAAGACAAAGCCTTATCCTTAGAAGCACCAATGACATATTTGTCTAGAACTGAGTCCAAATCCTAACAACAATGCAACAAAAGAGAACTCACATAATATAAACATTGATCACATCAAAACACAACAAAAATAAAAATAAACTCATTGTCATATCCAATAAAATCAAATTCAAAATCAACATTTCAACTTCGAATTTCGATCGGGTCAGGTTGACTCTCCTTGATCTATCACTAGCGTCACTTCTCTCGGCTCTCGGCACGAAGTTTCTTTCCGAAGTTTCTTTCTACAGGAACTCTGGGTCCTATTTTCCGTGCAGAAGAGGTTAGCTGGCTCCATCTATATAGAACCACACTCTTCTTTGTCGTTTTGTCCGGTGTGAATGAGAGTTGGCTGGTTCTATTGGAACTGCATCTCTCTTTTCAGACGGACATTTCTTCGATCAACCATTGAGTTGGAAATGAGTCTCTTTATGCTCTTTCTCAATCTGATTTCTTCTTACGAATACTTTCCGCACTGCATAAATTTCACATAAAACTTTCACAAAAATTAAGTATCCATGACACGAATCTCTGCATTCGCAAGTTCTACAAATTTCGCATCAATCTCTGCAAGATTCTTCACTCAACTCTGAAAGTCTCTACACTCACAAACCTCCGCAAATCCCTGCATTCACAATCTCAACAAATCATTTACAAATCTCCGCAAATTTTCACAATCTCTGCATTCACAAATCTCTACAAATCCTCCACAATTTTGCAAACTTCACAAATCTCAGCAAATCTTTACAATCCCTGCACTCACAAACCTCGGCAAATCTATGCATTCAAATTTCTTAGCAATTCTCCACAATTTTACAAATCTTCACAATCTCTGAACTCACAAACCTCGGTAAATCTCTGCATTCACATTTCTTAGCAATTCTCCACAATTTTACAAATCTCCACAAATCTTCAGTCTTTGCACCCACAAACCTCCGCAAATTTCTGCATTCACATTTCTTAGCAGTTCTCCACAATTTTACAAATCTTCACAATCATTGTACCCACAAACCTTCGCAAATTCCTGCATTCACAATCTCAGCAAATCTCTACAATTTTACAAGTTCACAAGTCTTGAAGTCGCCGCAAATCTGCGTAATTCCATAGCACCTCTGCACCCTCATAAACTCTCGTGAATTTCACAAAATCGCTGTAAAACTCCACAATCACCACAATTTCATAAATTCCACCACTTCACGACTTCTACAAATTTCGTCATTCCTCTCACTTCGCAGGCTCCACACTTCAGCAATCTCAACACTCAGTAATCGGGATAAACATAGTCTTATTCCTTCTCAGCACTCAACAATCCGGATAGGCATAGTTCTAATCCTCCTAAGCACTCAATGATCGGGATAAGCATCGTTCTACTCCTTCTCAGAACTCAGCACTCAACACATTTGGGATAGGTTCAATCCTAATCATTTCTCAGCGCTCAACACTCAGCTTTGGGATAGGTTCAATTCTAATCCTTTCTCGGCGCTCAACACTCAGCACATTTGGGATAGGTATAATCATAATCCTTTCTCAGCACTCAGCGGATAGGTATAATCATAATCCTTTCTCAACACTCAGCGCATTTGGGATAAGTTCAATCCTAATCTTTTGTAATAGGTTTAATCCTTATCCTTTCTCAGCACCCAGCACTCAGCATATTTGACATAATTTCAATCAGTTCCTTTCTCAGCACTCAGCACTCAGCACTCAACACTCAACACTCAACACATCTGGGATAGGTTCAATCCTAATCCTTTCTCAACACATTTGGGATAGGTATAATCCTAATCCTTTCTCAGCAATCAGCACATTTGGGATAAGTTCAATCATAATCCTTTCTCAGCACATTTGGGATAGGCTCAATCCTATTATTTCTCAGCAGCACATTTGGGATAGGTTTAATCTTAATCCTTTCTCAGCATATTTTAGGGTAGGATTAGTCCTATTCTTTCTCAACACATTTGGGGGAGGTTCAACACTAATCCTCTCTCAACATATTTGCACATTTAGGATAGTTTCAATCCTAATCTTTTCTCAACACCCCTTCCAACCACAACACTCCTTACAACTATAACAATCTCTGTAAGACAAAACAACGCAAACATGTGGCAAATCCCTTCATCCCCAGCGAAAAATTTTAAAAATCTTCAATAAGCTCTTGTCTTTGGATTGGGAAGCCCCTGGTGGAAAGTCCTAACTCAAATTTGATTTTGACTCTGAATCACTTCATTCTGAGTATGATATATTTAAATGATTCTTTTGATCGTGTTGGTCACTTCGGTCAACACCAATATGCGCGGTGTGCTTGTTCAACACACCACACCTATTGGGGGTCCATTTGTTTTTTAGTGAATTTTTAGTGAAGTCTTAGTTTCCTACTCCCAGAACCCAAAATCTAGCACTGAGAGTTCCTTTTTGACCATCTTCTAGTAATGAAGTTGAAGTCCACCTCCCGTAGAACTTCAAATCACTTCTTGACTCATTTTTGTGAATAACTCGCATGAGTGGTTCCAAGCAGTCAACTTCTAGTTGCATGTAGAGGACCCAAAAATGAGTTCCTACAGGATCAGACCGCCTTAGGTGAACCCTCCCAGTAACGCCCTCACCATACCACGCACAAGGTTGACAAATTTTTAGCCCGACTGTCGGTGAATTCGTCCGGACAACCCTGGATGACGAAACAGACCGCACCGACGCGTTCGGAACGTCAGTTTTAGCTAGGAAGGACACCCGCATTGCTAGGATTACGGGCACGCACAAATGACACTAATATCGATGCACGAAAACTCCTCATTCGCTCATCCCCTCTGCATCGAGAATCTTCCTCGCTCGAGGCAAGATTCGACTCACCTTCTTCCTCCGCCATTAAGCTCTCACTGGACCGAAGAACTCTGTTCCCTCGTCTCCCTCGATCCCGCTCATCTTCCTCGCTTGACGGGATTCTCTCTTCGGGCGAACCGAAGCGCCCGGCTCCTACGCCGAAGACGCTGCCATTCCTCGCTTTTGCCTCCTTTCTTCCTCGCGTCTCCTCCCTGCACAGAAGAAAACCCACTCCTCACCTGCTCAATCCCGTCTCCCGCATTGAAGCCGCAAAGCCTTTCCCGCACTCACCTGCTCGCCTCCTCCCTACGCCGAAGAAAAAAAATAAAAAACTACTCCTCGCCTGCTCAATCCCGCCACCCACGTCGAATCCCCTCGTCTCTTCTGCGGACGTCGAAGCCCTCGCCTCTTCTGCGGACGGCGG
>NW_018164716.1:10711-20472 GCF_001263595.1 Phalaenopsis equestris | reverse complement strand
TCCCCCCCTCCGCTTTTACTAATGACTTACACCCATTCTTGATCTTTCATATGTGGCTAAGGGTTTCTTTTGCTCGTGATTTTTTACAACTCATTTTTCTGACTATTCTTGCTGGGTTTTCTCATCTTGTTTATTTTTCTTGCGAGTTTATTTAAATTTGTCGCAAGTCATACTACGCTCACAATATTAATACACAACAGTAACAGATGCCCAGATGTGCTTTTACAGTTTATCTACGACATTTTGCTTTACTGCATTTTACCTTTCAAATACCTTTTATTTAACTGCAACTTGATCATTTTGCATGCAAAACCAGAACTGAGACCAAAACTGAAACAAAACAAAACCGAACATTGACACCGAAACCGTGAAACATAAATTACCCATCTCAAACACTTAAACTCTGGAGTCATCGCTACAACAGGAGCTTGGAGCCAACTTTGTGGGCAGCACGACGAGGAGCTTGGATCGAAGGACAAGAGGATCTTCTTCAGCATTATCTCTTCCTAGCATAATAACAACCCATAGGACTTCGAGGTAGTTTTCCCAACGCGACGTAAATCCTCACATCTTCTTTAGGCTCCTGTACAACCATGTTGTGCAGCGCAAGTCCTAACTCGCCTTAGGTTCCGAGGTTTTCGTGTGACACGGCGTAAACTCTCTTATCTCTGCGGGCTATTTGCATAATCGAGTATTATGCAAATGTAAGTCCCAAATAATAAAATTGACAGGATTGAATAATTGAATAACATCATCTCTAAAAATGCAGCCACACAGTATGATAGTCTGGAAAGTCACTAAAGTTTCTCCTTATGATCTATGACATCCCCTACATGTTCCTTCCTTTGGACTCCTGAAATAACTGTTCATATTTGAGCCACTCTTATTTGTCTTTCCACGTCATATCGTGAAAACCTAAACTTTGAAATATTGAATACTAGCACCTCTTATCATTATCGAGACATTTGGGATGTAATTAACTATAGGGGCTTGCCTCTATAGGGAACTTGAAACCCAGTTAAAATAAACCCTATTTAATCTTTGTATTAGATAGGGGAACTTGTTGGTCACATATAAACGGTTCGCAGACTAAATGAATATCACAAATCTCTTAGTTTGTATGATTGGGTCTATTGCCGAGGTCTACACTTATCTTTCGGAAATGTGTAGTATTCGCGGTATCGGGCACGATTATGCAAACTATTGGACGAATGAGATCTATTTGGTCTCATTTTTCGAAAATTAAAATATACTACTTTCAAAACCCAAACTATATATCTATTATATTAAATAAAATTTCAAAAATTATTTTCATATTTTTCAAACCTTAAAAAAAGTTGACCGACAACACCTTGCCTCTATTATGGTGGTGGCATTTATAAAGGTGATGTGTTTTTTCTATCATGTTCTTATTTCAGTTAGCGTGATGGTTCTAATATATTCCGCTATATTAATTATGCAGCTTATATCTGATCATCCCTTTGGGGATTTATATACATAACCCGAAAACTATCTGATTTTCATATTTAAAACCTCAACATCTTATTTACCTTTACGCTAGCCAAAACTTGTTAACAACCATAATCTATCACTCCGTAACATCATATCCATACCGCCGTAGCTAAGGACCGGAGATAGGTGCTTTCCATTATCTTCACCATACATGAGAGCTCTTGTGTTCTCCCATGCAAAGTTCTTCCTCGCTTTCTGTAGCTCTCGCTTTCTCCCTCGATCCTCCATGAGCTCCCAGTGTGCTGAAATCTGATCAATAATGTTCCTTTTAAACCTAGAGATTGCTTTAAAAAGACAAGGAAACAGACAAGATACATGATATGCTTAATCAATTTTGTTTGCCACTTATGAGAGAAATGGAGTCCTTTAGCTGAACAGTTTGACTGCCTTTGTCGCTTGCAAGCTTAGGTAGACAGGGAAGGAAGATTGGAGAGTTCCTTTATTTCTTCTTCTTCTATCATTATATTATTTCAGTAAAAACCCTACAACCTAAGTTTTCTTACTTATTTTTGGTTATATATTCTTGTTTATTTATTTTGCCAAAAGCATTATGACTTCTGTAGAAATTATTAGCTAATCAGTTCCTGTGGCTTAAGTGTGTGATGCTGGTGGTGCTTACGGGAGTGTAATTCATGATCCTTAACTTTATTGGTGAATGCATAATATGTGTTGTTAGCTTCATAGTTGTGATTGGTTTTTCGCATTCATTTTTTTATTTTATAGTTGTATATCTTTTATTAACCGATATACAGAACACAAGCTTATGTTCATCCTTAAATTTAGGTCAGTTACCAACTAATAATAGGATAGATTAGATAATAAAATTTTCTAATTACTTCAACTATGGCCATTCATAAACATAAAAAGTCAATGCTCTGAGATTTCTTAAACAAATATAAAAAATGAAAATGAAATAATTCAATCACAATTATAATTAACATATCGCATACTCATATCATTTACATTTAAGGTTTTTAATATACCACACAAAAATCTCCAAGTTTGATAAAGAAAAACCTTGATTCTAATTTCTTATCAACAATTACAATGCATAATCACTACCAATAGCTAGGGCTTTAAGTGAACCAATGCATTTGATGAATAACTCGAACTCGGTTCGATTAAGACTCGATCATATTTGCTTAAATTAGTACATAAACAAGCTTGAATAATTTTTAAAAACTCGAAGCTTAAATTAACTAAACATGAACATAGTCAAATTTGTTCACTTATGTTCATGAACAAACTCGTTTGTTATTCAAGAACTGGTTATATAATTGATATTAAACTTGATGATAGCTCGTATCATATATGATATATTAGTTAAATAAAATTTAATCAACGAGAATTTATTTAATTTTATATTTAATAGAAATATATAATAATAATAATAAATAATAATAATATTGTTAAATTAATTATTAATTAGAGATTTATATTATTATTTTTTTGGTGTTAGATGTGAAATTACATAAGACTTATGTGTTATGTATGAAATGCCCCTTAAAATTAATTGTAAACCCCCGTAAACTTCACTCTCTCTTTGGCTACTCGTAGTTTCTCCTCTTCTGGTTTCGCCCGAAACATACGAAGCCCTAAGTCGCTAGGACGTGCAAGTAACAAAGGCAACAATGAGATTGTGGCGTGCAAGTATTTTTGAACTCTAATCTCTGACATATCTCACCTTCCTACTCCACTCCAAAGTTCTACTTAATTAAACTCACATATCTCATCCATTCTCGCATCCCACTTCACGCTTTTCAACTTCCTTAAATCCTATAAATCCTTCTTCAAGTTTCATTTACTATATCCAAGATTTAAGATAAAAAAGAGGAGAAAGGTTATTTAAGATCTTGTATGGTTTAAAGGTTGCCATTTTTGTTGTTTGGACAATATCTAGGATAAGGCAAAATGGAGGAGAAATGGGATTTAAGATCTTTTAGGGCTTCATTTTGTCATTTTTGTTGATTTGTAGGATTTAGGTTAAATTATTTATTAATTTTTTATATGAAAATATAAATGCTCATTTAAATTTTTAGCTCGTTTATTAGCTCGATTGAATACTTGCTCACTTGTCATAAACAAATCAAGTTTAACTTTTGAAAAATGTAAACAAGTCGAGCTTGAACAATATATAAAAGCTCGACACAAGTTCAAGTCGAACATGAACGACTTGTAATCATACCAAGCCAAGTTCGAACAATGATATACTCGGCTCGATTACAACCCTACCAATAGTTTAATTGTTCTCATCTCTTAACACCATTTGTCTTATGCAAAGAAAGCATCAAATGGTGGTTGATAATTAATTCATTCTTAATGGAGTTATTTTATGTTTGTATTGCCCACAAATCTTTAGTTACTAGTCTATTTTTTGGTGCATGAATTATCAAGTTTTAAATTTGGGATTATAACTCAATTAACTGTCGAGGGGTGATCTAAATCAAAAAATTTTTTTAGATGCAAATTATTATATCTGGTATTCACTTGCTATTAAGGAGAAAAGCGTGATCGAAGATTTTATAGATTCCCAATAAATTGAACAGAAGATGATTGAAACTACTTTAAATGGGTCGATGAAGTAGAGGATTTCACGTTCAGTATGAATTATATTGGAAGAGCTGCTTTTGATGAGATAACAGGACAAGATGCTGATGATTATCAAGCCACAAAATTTCAAGTAAAAGTTGTGATTACTATTCTAATAGCAATTATAGTGAAGATTTTTTTTTTAAAGTTAGACATGTTTTAATTTTGTAGGTGAAAATTTTTTTCACGTAGTTTGAAGGTGAAACTGCATTTAACCCTGTTTAAAGTTTAGGGGTGTTTGTTTTGATGTATTGTGTTAATATTTTTTTGGTTTACATTTCCAACTTTACTGTTAATTTACTTTATTTGTTATTTAAAGTTGGATATCTACCTTGTATTTACAGGAGCACTTGTGCACATGCTTTTGGCCAAAAAATGGAGCATTTTGATAGAGATGACGTTATATGTATGCCAAATTTACTCAAGTATGTATGTTCCGGATTGCATAATTCCACAAATGAAAAAAAATTAAAAAATTAACTGTTAGAACACAGTTTGGAATGGATTGCACTAGAGAAATTTATAATAACAATCTGGTTCCAAGCGTTCCTGGTGATATTGCTATTAAATATTAGGCTTTGATTTCTGGATTTGACCACTCTTCGCTTTCTTGTTTAAATGAAACCTTTAATTTATTCTGAGGATCTTCTTACAAGTTGAGGAGACAGAACAAGACAAACCTTACTGCTCTTTGATAGATTGTCTAGAAAAAGAGAGCAAGAAATGGGCTCCTTTCCTTTAATTCGAAATAAATAATTTAGCTTTTCCTTGCCAAAACGTTATGAACTTTTTCTCTTTATGGCACCCAATTCTTTCCTTCTACTGCATTTGATTCTGGATTTCCATCTAAAGCATTTGTTGGGTCCAACTATACTTAAAGTTTCCCAATGTGTTCTGCATTGTAATAATCCAATGTCAGTTGTCCCCAGGATGAAACAATAATGATTCATTTAAATTACATCAAAACTTAGGAGCTGTCCTTTTTTGAAATCTTTTTGAACTTGCATGGCCATTCATCGATCTGAACTTCATGAAGTACGGGGCAAGATTGACTGACTAAACAATTGCAGCAGTAGAAACTTAATATATAAACATTATAATTATACTGATTTATAAAAAGAAAAGGAAATATATACTGCTTACGATAATTTGACATGATTTTGTACCTTTACAGTGCAGCTGTTAATGTGATATTGTCATTGTTTGATAGAACACCAAAGAGAAATCAATATTCAACTTATTAATTATGCCAAAAGTGGGACAGCCATCTACTATTCTATGAAATCTGATGTAAATAGATTCACACATTCACATGAAATGCTGATGAACTACTATACAAAGGAATTAATGCTGAAAGCAAACTAAGCATGCATTGCAAACTAAAATAATTGTGAATACTATAGCAGGTGCTGTCTTCCATTCCCTTCCTTGCTGAATTATGCATTCCAAGCTCTTTCAATTCCCGAAAATCATAGCACATTTAGTTGACAGATCAACTAATTAAGCTTTATTATTATGATTAGCCTAATCTAAAGTCTTGATATTTGCTTTTAAGATCCTCCTCCATCCATTCCTGGTTAGTGTTTGATGGAAGATGAACAATTGACTGAATAATTGGGAAAGGAAGTAGAGGAAGAGAGAGAGAGAGAGAGAGATGAGGTTTGAAAGGGGAAAAATTTCTTACATTATTAATTTTGAATCCTCGGGGCATTTAAAATTGACAGGACCTCATTTAAAGCCAAGATACTCCATTCAATAATTAAGTATGAAATTCATCAAATCCAAGAAGCCCTTGAACAAAATGATTGAGGGATACAAGTATTAGTATGTCCATCATGAGCAAATTAATGGAACACTCAAACCAAAGAGTATAATGTTCTTTCAATTTCCAAAATATTGGTTGCAGTATTTTAAGTTCTTTCAATTCAACTAAAGGTTTGCAAGTGTTTGACATCCTCCATTCGCCTCCTTTTGCTGACTTGGTTCTTGAAACTCTTTGCTTCATTAGAACGTATATCAATTGAAAAGATGTTATCATCTCTAGACCGACCGATCAATAAACCATTATTAAAACTGACATAATCGTCATAGTCATCTTAAATTATCGCAACAATCTTGGCTCGATCACTTTCACTTGATTGGTTAATCATGCCTCGCAATAACATCCATTGCAAGAAAATTGTAATTTTCTTAAGATGTTCATATATATACGAGTAAAACTCAAGAACATGCCTTCTAAGCACAAACAAATGCTCTTGATCTTCTGTATAAAAAAAAAGTTCTTCGAGCTTTATTGATCTTTATATATCACCACGACACCATCATATCTCTTTCTCTTATGATTCTTAGCTTTGACTCAAATTTTTCAAAATTTTAAATGTGATCATAATATAAATTGTTCAACTTGTTCACATAATAAGGCTAAAACCTAAATATAATTCATAAGTTACAGCATGTTAGCATAAGCATTTGCAGTCCAAGCAAAAATTATAGAAACACAAACCAAGCAAGAATAGCACGAAAATGGCAACCAAGAGCAACCAAACAGTAGCTGCTGAATAAGAATTTATGTGAACATGATTTCATTTCTTAGAGACAGATGGGAAGAAATAGAGTATCAGCACATCAACATTATAGCACCAATGCAGAACACCAAACACAACAGACTCAGTACTTATTTATATCAGAATCAACTAATCAAGACAACAAACAAATCATTAGATTTTCAGACTGCTAGAATGATTTGCTGCAATACAAATTGTGTACATGAAAATAAGTTATTTAACCTAATTATTATATTTCAATTTGGAATGATTTTAGCCTTTGCATAATTAGTATATTTAAATACAAACTAGCATGCATGAACCTTATTTAACCTAATTTATATTCTAATAAAAAATTAGTTATCATGCACTTTAGATTTAAAATTTTTAAATTTGTTTATCTATTTAATTCGTTAATAGGTAAACAATTAATACTAAAAAAATCCCTAAAATTAAGAAAAAAATAATAATAATCTGAATTTTAAAATCTTATTGTCAACCACACTTCGATAATTTTCTAGGACTTCTGTGATCGCACGTATAATGTTGTGCTAGTACAACGTGATTCCCATTATAAAAATAAATATATTATATACTTAAAAAAAAATTGTGGAAAAATCATGCACACAAAAATTTAATGAAATGGATTAATAAATTTTTAAAATAAAAATGAATGATATTATTCTTTCATGTATAGTTGATTCATCACTGCACAAACACACACTCATACTACCAAGTTGAGCATAAATAAGATCTTATTTTAGCTTAGCTTGTTAAATAAAATAGAGATTTACATATTTACTTCACAATTTCTATATATTTGTGTATCTAACATCTAAAATTTTATTTTTATATTTATAACGCTCAATTTTTTTGTCATTGTTGAATCCAAATTTGTCTTCAAGCCAACTTCAAAGAATACAACACACATGAATAAGGATTTCTTGAGAAAAGACAAAGAATAGAATTGACTAACATGAATAAGGATTTCTTGAGAAAAGACAAAGAATTGACTCGGCCTTTGATGGAGGAATGAAAATAAGATAATCTCACTTTTTTTTTTGTTTTCTGTACAATACTTCCTATTTATAGAAGCAAGCCCCATCCTTAAAAGATATGTCTTATCATTTAAAGAAAGAATCCTGCTAAAAGTCCTGAGCAGGACCCGTACAATTTCAGTTTAGTCGCTCTTTTTTTAACAGTAACGCTCAAAAGGACAACACCTTTGTGCAGTATCATGCCCTCTTCGTCCTTTTTCTCAATTTTGATCCTAGTAGATGCTTGGTCCATCCGTTCCAAACTATTGTAAATACCTCCTCTTTTAAGCTTCCTTTCATCTTCTCGAACCAAATTATTGTCAAATGACATTTCCTGTATAGGAGTTCATTTAAAATATGTTTTCAGAAATGACCAAGGCAGTTAAATCCATTATTAAATAGGTTGTAATTTAAAATCAAACTTTAAAATATAATAATAATAATAATAATAATAATAATGATAATAATAATATCATTAAATTAGAATAATGTTTATTTGTTTTTCTTATAATATGATGTAGGTGGTAATTGACTTCAAGGCGCCCAACTCTTATAAAGGTTTGATGTAAAAAGCTATAAGATCAGATTATAATTTTTATTTGAGGGAAGAATTTAAACTTAATAATTGGAGGAGAATATTTATATAAAATTAAGACTATTGAATCACATATTTATTCGCTAATCATTCTAAAAAAAAGAGATTTTTTTCCTAATAAACTTGTGATGTCTTGTCGTTTTATGTTGCATGTAAAGTTTTTTTGTCCTTTTATAAAAAGATCTCCACCTAATCTTTCATATATATATATATATAATATATATATGTATGTATATATATTGAAAGAAGTTGTCTTTATTAAAGATATGAAACATTTCTAAACATTATAAAGATGGGGGATTTACATACATACCTCCCAAGCCTTATGTATTTACATTAACAACTACACTTAATTTTTACTCATCCAAATCTTTCATGTTACTTAAAAATACCATCATTTTAAGCTTTAAGAGGTGAAATATGTCCAAGTAAAATGGTATGTGGTAAAAATTAAAATTTAGGTTTCAAATATATGTAAATACATAGAAAATGAGCGATGTGTATGTAAATCTTCCTATATAGATTTCCTTAGATTTTCTTACCTAAAAGGTTGGAAGTCAAAAGCTTATTTGCACGGTTGTTTGTTTGTTTTCAGATTCTTAATTTGTTTTCAAGTAGAAGTATTATTTGTAAATTGGAGTGGTTGAACATTTAAAAGTTTATCAATAATGCGTCAATAAAAATATGATAAGATTGATTTGTAATGTACGTACGAATAAATTTAAGTGTACGAATAAATTTAAGTGTCATGCCATTCGTCAATTCCTTCTATTTAATGATAATAATACTAATAATAATAATGATAATAATAATAATAATAATAATAATGATAGTGATGGTGATGATGATGATGATCTCAGAATTCATTCAATCAAATATAAATTTTAATATAAATGTATAAATAATAACATTTAATATCAACTTTGAGTTCATGCAAATTTTATTTTCTATAAATTTATAATTAAAGTAAATATTTCATTGATACAAATTCAATGACACTAAGTGTTAGGTAGGGCTCATATATCATAAATGTGACAGATGCTGAAGCAGAGCGGAGCCCACGAGCGGAGTGGAGCGGAAGTATCTGTTTAATCAGGGGAGTCATTATTTGGATTGGGGGTGCTGGGGCAACACCTTGCGGTTTGGTATTGGGGTAATTTAAGTAATTACATGTTGTACTGTAGGTTTATATATATGTCTTGTTTGTAACCTTAGACGAGTCTTTGAGTCTCCGGAGATTTTGAATCTTGTATTCTATATTTTTTTTCTGAATAGTGAAAAGAAAGTCGCTGCTCTGCTCCCGAGGATGTAGGCATCTCTGCCGAACCTTGTAAATCTCTGTGAGTTCTTCTGGATTTATGTCAATTCTAGTTTTTCTTCGCCCTAATTTCTCAACACTAAGTGTGTTAATTCAAGATGAAATCACATAAATTAAGCAGTTGAAGAAGTACGATTGAAAATCTTACTACATTATATATATATATA
>NW_018164716.1:1456-10669 GCF_001263595.1 Phalaenopsis equestris | reverse complement strand
TATATATATATTCGGGAAACATACCCAAGACACAGAACGTCACACCAGAAAAAAATGAAAGAGAGTGCAGTGGAGAATAGTGAATTCATGATATGGACCTTCTATTTATAAGAATGAGTCTTAATCTTACAATGTTACAGATCTGCCCCTTCATCATTCACTTTTAGAGGGACTCTTTAGTAAATTTCAAGAATATTTGAATATAATAAAACTGGTTGATTTATCGAACAGTGACAAATTCGCCAACTGCTCCTTCCGTCTTGACTCTGTCAATACTTGACTTGTGTTTGGGTTATCTGAATACCGGTTTGAAGAAGCCCGGTCGTCATTCTAAAAGTTGAGGTCCTTTGATACGTTTCTTAGCTTCTTACGTTTTCCTCATCCGCATTTGATTAGTCGGCCGTTTGTTAGCGGTCCAATGTCAATTGCTGCAGACGACCGGTTATGTGATTGACCATCCATTTCCTTTTGACCCGTCTAATTGTATTGAGATTCATGTTGACTTATTTTTTATGTACAATAGTAATTATAGTTAAAATGAGCATTTTGATGAGAATAGTTTAATCAAAACGGCTGATTAAGGCACTTAATATAATTAAATTATCATTTCAAAAATATTCTAGGCCTTTATTCTATATATAAAAGGCCAAGCCAACTCTTTAATGGATGATAATATTTGGAGTCACTCCATCCTTATCATCTATTATCAACTCACATAAACAATTATTATGGCTTGATAGACTCTATCATACATTAATTGCCAACAAATCTCATCCCTTCTTTCTCTAATACTTTTCATTACTTTTACAAAAAGTCAAGTCAACTCTTCACACTTTGTTTTTTTTTTTTTCAAATAAAGAGAAATAGGGAGAATTTTATAATATATATATTTTTTTCAAGCAATAATGTAATTATGATAATAGCTAATAAAGTAAAAATTTTATTATTTCAAATAAATATAGGCAGGTGAAGACAAAGTGTTGTTGTTAGTCAATGAAAATGAGCGAAGCGCCAAAATAGTCTTCGACTGTTTATATGAGATCATTTTAATCACAAATTTTTTAAATTGAAGTTGAAATAATCCTTACTGAGGAGAACCGTAAGAGCTTGATGTTAAAATAATCGGAAATTATTTTGACATTTATATAATATATATAATCCTATATAAATAATTGAGGATTATTGTTGTACTTTATCATTATTAATTGTTTTTGGAGAAGATATTATATAAAGTTTTTTATTATATTAAAAATTGCCATAATATATTTTTCTAAGGCTGATGTAGCGCTAACTAGGAACAGTTAAAGAATTTGGTATCGGAACTCATCGAAAAGTTTGTGTATGTGAGACGTACGCAGCAGTGCAACGTACGCAAGAGAAGTTATTCGAAGGGTATTGGGGGGGTTATATCCGCGTTATATCCCCTGTAACCTCCTTGTAACCTACTTGTACATTCTAGTAAGTTCCACATTTCTTTTTTCATATATTTGTAAGTTACAAGTAGGTTACAGAGATGTTAAAGGGGATATAACACAGATATAACCCCCCAATACACTCTGAACAACCTTCCTGACGTACGCAGTGCTGCATACGTCTTACGCACACAAAGTTTTCTCCAAGGACTCGCGAGTTGAACGAGGAATTCCAAATTAAAATAATTTTGAAAACTTGTTAGTTTCTTATTATTTTAAATATAAAAACAAAGTTGGTGTTTGTGAGTAAATTTTAATAAAATGTATAGAATTTGATATCCGTCTTAATATATTATAGAAATGTTATCTGAAATTGGATTTCGTCCGAACTCAGCCTTGAAATCCAAACTAAAACATTTTTTTTTCAGTTATGATTGGATTTTTTAGTTGATTCAAAACTAATTTATTATTATAAGCGTGATTTACATAAATACCACCAAAACATATTATTTTATTACATATCTATCACCCAAAGCATGCTAATATGATTACTATTTGTTTACTCGTTCGTTTTAGAACCTGTTAAGAATTATAATAGGAAATAATTTATTCATATAAAAAGTTGTGAGGAATAAATTATTTTTTTAATATAAGGAGATATTTTCTTTCCTATTTTATATTTATTTTCTTTTATTATGAATTATTTGTTTTCTATTTTATTATGAATTATTTGTTTTCATATTTTATGTTATTTCCTATATCTCCAAATAATTAATATGAATTAATTATTGGAGATATCAGGTGATATATCTTTTCTTTCATATCATTTTCTTTTTATTATTTTTCCTATTGTAGGATTCTTGTAAGGGTTATTTATACCTAAATACTTCATTTTATTCAACATTATTCTGAATTTCAACAGAACCTAACCAAGCAACACTCTTACAAAATTGAGACGGAGGGACAACACGTGATTGGAACATTTATTAAAAGTTTTTGGGTGGTTGATAAGTAATATTAAAGTTTTAGCTATTTAAAATATTGCATTTTTTGGGTGGAATTTGTAAAATTTTATGAGCCTAATGCAATCAAATATTGAAATTTGTAAATTTTTGTAACATGATTTATAGCTTCAATTAATCAAATGGTCCTAAGATCATTATTTGTGCCTAGGAGTGAAGCAACCACGCTTTCGTTTCTAGATTTTGTGAAATAAGGTAAAATTTTTAACGACTTAAAATGTACATCAAATTTCATATCCCTCATATTTTGATCAACATAATTGTATAAATTCTACGCGTCAAATCGATCAATTTGATATAAAATACTAGATAAATTAAGAGTAGAGTGGATGATAAGCAAATCGGAAGTTGTTGGTTAATTAAACATAATTAACCCTTACTTTTCTCTCTATTCCTGAATCTACTGATTCCACCCGACTCATATGTGTTTTTTACTTCGTGCTTGCGTCGATTGGGAGGATTCAAGAGACTTCAAATTCTTCTCCCACCCCTTAGTTTTGTCTGTGGAGAGGTCTCTTCTCCTCTTACAGGCATAAGCGCTCGGTCATGACAACAAGTGTGACACGATCTGCAGCATGCAAGCGACCCATCGAGTGTTGTAACTCGCGGTTCAAACTTTGGGGGCAAAATCGAAAGGTGTGAAACTCACTTTAGCGATTTAGACATTCATTTTCTTCCTCACATTTCTATTTCAACATTTGTCTTGATGTTCATGCATTTTTCATTTCCAGGAGCCACTGGAGCAACCGAACTTGTGTCAAAAGTGTTGTATGTAGTTTGAGAGCTTTCGTTAGTGTTTTAGCACAAAATCAACAAAGGAGAAGGAGATTTGAGGTGTTAGGGACAAGAGGGAAGAATATTTGACAGCTTTGGATGGGAGAACTAGTGCTGAGAAGTCTATTTGAGGTAAGAAATTACTGTATGAGCCAAAAATTTTTAAAACCTAATATATTAAAAAATTCCATGTTAACGAGTTCGAGTCAAAACTCTGGAAGTTATTCGTAAGATGACTCTGTTAAATTCCGATAAATTAATCCTAAGCTAAGAAGAATAATTCGATTATTAGAAATTGCTTAAATCTTAAAGTTTAATATTATATTTTATAGGTTATTAAGCTCAGCGTAAAAGTTATCGTAAGATCCAGCTAGTTATCAAAGATTAAGAATTAAGCGTGGCAAGCATGATTAATAATTATATTTTTAGATTTCAATAATCTTTTTTATTTTAAAATATATGTTTGACTCAGTGTATATTTTAGTTTAGTTAGATCTTTCATATTGTTCGACAAGAAATATATAAATGAAAGAAATGTATGAAATGCATGGTACATATGATACATGATATTCAAGCTAAGCATGATAGGAGAAAAGATATGCATGATATGCGCGATAAAAAAATGCATGATATAAGTAAGAGATGCATGAGAAAAGAGATATGAATGTTATGAGAGATATATATGATGAATAATTGCACAACTGAGTAGATATATATGTTAGTAGATACATGAATATGCATCACAAAAATGTATATTACAAATAATGAAATAACTTATAGATGAATGTTTGTATGTGCATGTCCAGGAGAGGAGTTCACATAAATGTACCCATGCTCGTAGAGTTTTTCTACCACCCTAGAAAACTGTGATGGTGAGATCACTAATTGTTATGTCACTAACTATTGTGTCGATGAGATAATATTAACCAGAGACAAGTTGACAGAGCTTACCATCGCAGACAATTATGATGTTTACTTTGTTAATCGCTATGCCGACGAGATACTAGCAACCATGAGGCTGGTAAGTAGTTTCCACCCTAGATAATTGTGATGTTTATATCACTAACTGTTGTGTCATTATGAGCCGATGAGACAATATTAACCATGGGTGTGTTAGGTTTTGTTGATGATGATATTCACAGAGACATATGTGTAGGTAAAGAGAATAAAATAAAAGAAAAAATAAAATAAATGCATGTAGAAGATTTGAACATTTTCATTTAGAAATGTTCATTGATGCATGCATTAACATGTATAAGATTTCTTAAAAAATATGAAAAACAAACATGTTATATAATTTCTTATAGAGATATGAAAAACCGACATGCATATTAAAATTTTTTTCTTAGGTTATTGTAGTTTAGATTTGTGATTACTCCTGGTTCATTTTTAGATAACTCATTATGTTGCTTTAATTTTTTTTTTAGGTTTTAAACATTTGAACAAAATAAATAAATGAGAATTAAACGTGTATAAGAGATAAGAACAACAACAAGAAATTTACAAATTTCTAACTATTAATTGTAATTGCTTTTTAGTGGCCCTTTGATGAGTTTCTTGAATATTAAACTGTCAGTAATAAAAATAGAATATCAAAGATTTTATTTTTACAGTCCGACCGTCCATTCTCATCTTGGTTAATTCCAATTCACGAGGTAGGTCATGACAAGTAGTATCAGAGCAAGAGGTTTAAAATACCTAACATGAATCTTAATGAAAAATTCAATATGATTGTTGGATTAAGTTATAAATGATAGAATCTAAAAATTTTAATTGAGTCTAATTAAATTATATTGTTGTTATTTCAGAATTATGGATAATCATGAGTAACAGGTAGAAGAATGATAATATAGAATTTAATGTATCCCAGAGTGTCACTGTCAATGCTAGTGAATTCTCTGATATTATGAATGTTATGGTTAACTGCTTATGAATTCTCAATCTTAAACTGGTAACAATGGAGGAGCACCAAAAGATTGATGCTCATTCAAAATATGAGACCTCCTTTGTTCTCTAGAGCAGGAGGACCAATGAAAGCATAAAACTGACTATTAAGAGTAGAGAAGATTATTTATGGTTTTTTAAGTCCACCGGAGAAGAGAGTTACAGTTGCTACATTTATTTTTGAGGGGAAGCTGAAGAATGGTGGCAAGGACAGATGCATGAGAAGTTTGGAGGTTGAACCAAGTTTGGAGGTTGAACCAATCACTTGGCGCAATGAAATGAGCTTGTGAGAACATTTATAGATTAGTTTGTAACATTGTGTCACAAATGCTAGATTAATTCATTAAAATGGTATAAAGAGATCGATCAGCTATGCAGTACGAAGTGGAGTTCAGTATGCTATCGAGATATGCACCCAAACATATTCCAAATGTTGAGGAGAAATAATCATTTAATGTCTGAGTTTTGAGCTAACATGAAGTGCACACTAGGGTGAATAAAATTTCAGGTGACTCGTATGGTTTTTTAAGTCCACCGGAGAAGAGAGTTACAATTGCTACATTTATTTTTGAGTGACTCAAATTTCTAGTTCCAATATTTTTTGCAAGCCTTATCATGCTAAATGTTGAAATTTATAAATTTATTGGACATGATTTATAACATCAATTAATCAAATGCACCTAACAACTAAATTCATTTTTAGTGGATGATTGTCATGTTAAACACTAATAGAAAATGGTTTATTATCTGCGGCATAAACTGTCGGTAAAAATTAAAATCATTCAACAATTATTATTTTTAATAGGTTCAATGGCAAAAAAAAAGTTCATCAGCTTTGAGTGAGCTAAAGATCATTCCCTTCTAAAAACATTAATTCTGCCTTAGAAATATTAGGATGCAATATTTGTACATAAGAGAAAAAAGATATGAGGATAAAGACACCAAGATGTTACGACGCTAATATTTCTATTATTAAAAAAATAGGACACGAACATGCATCAGACACGTCATTATAAACGTATGCACCAAAACAGCTAGCACGAATATCAAAGCAATCAAATGACTAAGGAAAACGGTCGGGAAATCAAAACGACTGCTAAGGGAGCATAACCTGAACCAGTTGTTCGATGACTGACAGCTTTATCAAGTCGACAAACACACGCTATCAAGGGATTCAATCGACGTACCACGTTTACGTTCCCAGCTACCCAAGCTTCCTTTAGGGGTGCTCGATCACAACTAGTCGATTAACAGGCGTTACTTTGTCAGGAGCGATCATCACGCAACCGGTTGCCCTGTAAGATCGAACTAAATGCATCAATCTGTTAATGACAGTTGTATTAAATTTTAATGACTACACAAATTTTGTAATAAATTAGTGCATTAACTGCATTAAGGGTAGTTTTCATAATCACTCTACTTTACGTAATTGAGAAAGATTTTCATGGTGTGGTGTTGTCTCCATGATTTTCTCCTGTTCTTGAGATTTTTTGAATTAAACTTTGGTGTTCTCTACATTTTTTATGTTTTATTAATTTGTGTGCTTCAGTTCTTAGTTTTGTTTTTAATCTCTCAAATTAGTTTCAGTGGTTTTCTCAAAATAAATGCTATCAAAATAAATGCTATCAGAGTAGGGTTTTCTAAGGGTTTTTTATTTTAGTGAGAGTGATTGTCGTGAAAGCAAGGTGCAAGGAAGAGAAGTTCAAAGTTCAAGGGATCAAACTTTGGTTTTTTTTTTTTTTAAATGCAAATTGAAGATTTGTTGTATCAAAAGAAACAGTATTTGCGACCGGAAGGAAACACCAAGAAATATGAATCAATGACTCTGGTAGAATAAGAAGGGCTTTGATTGGACAACCCTAAGTTTGATCTTGATGGCCCATCAATTGTGTTTTTCAGCTCGTCCTGTGTCGACCGGTCATCGCCATTGTGGTGTAGTGTGGAGTAGCCAGTTTTTCTACCATCATATAGCCTCTCTCTGTGAACAACTCTCTCTATGATTGTGTTAATGATCTTAAAAGAGAAGAGATTGGAGGGCTAATGTATACAACGACGGGGACAAACAAAAGAAACAAGCGGGGAAGCTTTCCTGAGGCAGACTTTGTGTAGAAAGTTCCAAAGTGTATGTCTGAGGTTAGATCGACTTAAGATAGTTTAGAGGCATACTCAGAAAGAAGACCTAATGAAAGCAAACCCACGACCAGATATTTAAGTTATTGTATCTGTTTTGTGATTCACTTATTTCTATAAGGGCAAACTCCTATAGTTAATTACATCTCAAGCAACCTAGAGGGCTTAATAAAACTCTCGATTAAGGTTATGACTCATCCTAAAAAAAATTGAATGCCATTATTTTCGAGGAGGGAGTTTCAAAGTCCTATCTTAAGGGTAGCAGATGCTTAAAGGCTCAAAATAGTCCTGTCAAGATCCCAAAAAATTCTATGGCTTTGTGTTCTTGTTAATGGCTCAGTTGAGGTTGATCCTCTGCTTCGAGTTTTGAATGTCTGTCCCTGTAAAATAGAGTTGGCACACCCTACTAACATGCAAAGTAAACTTGGGTGACGTTCGCCTTTTGTCTTCAACAACCCCTACAAAACATAGTTAGCATAAAAATATTTTAAATTTGATTGATTAGTTGCTATTTTTATTTAGAACAACCCGGTCAAGATGCTCATGGCTTTTCTTCATCCCAGGGTTGTCACGTTCACTGATCTACTTAGTCGAAGGAGGCGATAAAACCTACTTCAACTGGAAAGTTCCTATCAGCAATCATGGGTTGCTTCATCTAAGAAATCTTTGTAGACCCAAGTACTAAGGTTCAAGTTGCGTTCGGTGATCTTTGTTCATTAGGGTTTCATAAGTCTTAATATCTTTTATTTAGATTTCAGGGGTTGAAAAATTTAAGTTGCTTAAAACTTATTAGCCGATGAATTTTTTTTATTTTGTGCTTTATTTTTTATGTTTTAAATGACCCTGTCAAGATCACATAGTTCCATCATCGTGGGATCATTGGATTTGTGAGTTTGATTAGTCACAAGTGACTGGAAGATACTTTGTTAGTAACCATGGGTTGCCTCTTCCAAAATATCTTCTCAAACCATGTAGCATTTTATGGTTAAAGTTTAAGTTTTAAAGGCTTTTAGGGTGGATTTTATTTCGTGTATTTTATGTTTGTTTGTTCCTTGGCCCAAATTGGCCTTGACTGGGGTTGTGAGCTTTAGTTCTCATATGAGAAGTCAAACATCCCTTAATCTCAAGTCACATAAGTCTGAGTTGAGTTCGGATTAGCTTAAGTTAGATCAGATTGATTCGAGGTGAGTTTTTGGTCAATCTGAGTTAACTCAGGTTCACTTCAAATTGGTTTAAGTCAACCGGATTTAAATAAAAGTGCAAAAGGTTGGCTTTGTTTGACTGGTGTCAAGGTAAGCTTTATTCATTTAGGGTCTGTTTGGGGTAGCTGCGGCTTATCAACTTATCAGCTGCAACTTAGCTGCCCTAGAAAGCTATTGCTGGGAAGCTGGCTGGTTGTTTGTTTCAACTATTTGAAAATAGGTGTTTGACAGTTGTTTATGGACAAATGAGAATTCTACCCATTTTTTGTAATATTGTTTGTACCATAACTATCATTATCATCTTCAGAAGCAGAAATTCACCACAAAATAGTATAAAAATTGAGATACACGCCTCACTTAACACTGAGTACCAAGAGTGCCAAAAAAGTAAAAAAAAATGATTAAAATTAAAATTAATATAATGATTATATTGTTATTAACATGCAGACGGTGTATGTCTCCTGCTACATTGTTCTCTAGTGATAGCATCCATTCCATCGTCAGCAGTGGAATACGCTAGACTATCTGTCCATTGTAAGAATCACACTGCTCTACGATGATTCACGGATAGTTGTAGAATTATATACTTGAGCTATGGGTTTGACGTGACGTCGGTAGGGAACTGTGTAGTCTGCAATGGTAGAGAAATTGTCGGGATGTTTCAGAAATCCTTGAACTCGTCTTTCTGAAATGTTGCAAAAGACAATGTATTAGTGAAGACAGGAATTG
>NW_018164716.1:0-1356 GCF_001263595.1 Phalaenopsis equestris | reverse complement strand
TGCAAAAGACAATGTATTAGTGAAGACAGGAATTGTATTTACTAAAAGAAATAATTAAAAATTACATTTAGAAATTGAAAAAAAAATTTTCAAACCAACAATATCAAAGTGTAAAGTACAAATGCTTTTGAATAAAGGAAATATAGCTTTGAATGCTCAATATCCATTATCAATGTTAACAATGTTATGACAAAAAAGTGAATTACTCATAGGACTGAATAAATTACAAATAGTCTAATCAACATCGTATTAACGCATCAATAATTTACTCTCTTAGCTCCATCATTTCGCTGGCACCTTCCCCTCTATAGTACAGATAATGGAAGGATCATTCTCAAATCATGACAAGGAATGTCTGAGGTGGTACTCGAATGCTTTAAGAGGTACATGCTTCTGATCCTCGTCGACCTTGCGAAAGTCAATATCATTGTGAGAAGGATGTCGCCGAATATAATTGTGCAGAGTCATTGTGGCAATGACAATTTATACCTATTTGGGAAATGGGCAAGATGACATATCACGAAGTATAACCCATTTTTTCTTCCAAACACTGAAATTCTTCTTTATGATAGAGCATAAAGTGGAATCTCTTTTATTAAACAACTAATTTCTGCCACGCGTGACATTGCTGGCTCGCTCGAAATTCTGTATGTGATATCTTGTGTCTGAAAAGGGCCTGAGATACCCTCACTGTAACTGATATCTGACATCCACCAAGTAATATTTGCCTGAAATGTATTACATAATTAGTACGAAGGTTAAAATGAATCAACAAAGTTTTTGGGGCTCGAACATACCATGAGGTGGATGTGGGAAGTTATATTGGGCATTCAACATTGTATTCGTAAAAATTCAATATCACGCGCACTTCTCTCCCAACCTGACATCATGAAAATGAAACACGTGTTGAGGTCACAGACATCCACGAAATTCTGTGTAGGGGGCCCGCAACATTCGATGAATGTAATCTTCTCATTATTAGGAACTCGTGCATCAACGTGGGTTTCATCAATTGCTCTGATGTAATCCTTAAAGAATGGCATATACCATGCATTGCGTGAAACCACCATAAGGCTTAGTGCAAACATAGGATTAGTTGGTTTGATGACTTGCGTAGGAAGTTTCACAAGTGAATTCAAACCCACAAATGAATATCTACTTATAATCTCAGAGGAGTGTTGAAAGCATTCCATTGCTCCTCGCATTGACTCATTTTATGACAATATATAGAGGGTTATTGCAAGTACCTCTCGTGGAGACGTCCTCGATGACCCATGAAGTCTGTTACTTGTATTAAGTTGTGCCAAAAGATTAACAAATATCGCTTGTTTTATGAGGAAAATGTTGGTGAATCTC
>NW_018164715.1:442540-443735 GCF_001263595.1 Phalaenopsis equestris | reverse complement strand
TGATTTAATTAAATGGAAAATAATATTTTAATTATTAAAATTATTTTTAAATTCTTATTAAACTTCTCTAAGTTCAGAAGACTCAAAGAATCAAATTTTGTATTTTTATGATTATTAGTTTATTTATTCTAATTATTGTTAATGAGAAAAATAAGGAAAAATATATTTCTAAGATTTTAAAATTTATTTTTAACTTAAAAAGGTTAGGAAAAATATTTTAATGAGTCCCAAGTGATCAGGAGACCATTAGACATATTTTAAAAATATTTTTTTAGATTTTTTGGGTTTTTTTAATTATTTTTAATTATTTTAACTTCAAAATAAGACTCAAAAATCAAATATTTTCTCAAAAATAACTTTTATTTTTCCTAAGTGCCCTTGATCATAAAGAACTAAGAAACTACTTTTCATAAGTTTCCTAAGTGTATTTAATTTATTATACATATTTTTGTATAAAAATACAAGGCTTTTTAGAAAATCAACTTTAGTCCTTATACTTAATCAAATAATTTTTAGAATTTTTACAGTGGGTACACATGTTTTTTATACACAGTGTGGAATTGATTTTGTTAATATTTTATTAGTTTTTAATTTACATAAATTACTAAAAGATATATATACTTAAGCAAATATACAAATTTACAAAATTATTCAAGCCATCATGATATTTTTCTTAAGCTTCCGTGACTATAAAAAACCTACTATAACTATTACCATAATTTTCCAAGTGATCTTTTAATTTATGTAATTAAAATAAGCTAAAATAGTTATCTTATAAAATAATTAAAATAAGCTAAAATAAAAGGTAGAGATGTCCTCTAACCTTGGAAAAATCAGAGGACATAACCTCTGTCATGAGGAACAAACCATCAAAATTTCAAGCCACGATGAGCACTGTTTGATCGAAATGAATTAAAATACTCTAGAGAGTATTTAATTCTTTAAAAATCAAGGAGTAATAAAATAAATTTTATTTTTAGCCCACATTATTCTCCTCTGTTCAATGAGCACGAGGATACATTTCTTTTATCTTTATGATTTTTCTAAAGAAAGGTATGGATTTTGAAGTTCAAGCATTTAATTAATTCCAAAAAAAACCATATTTTCTTTTTAAACGTGCGACGCCAACTCATCCTACGGCGGCTCTGAACTCACATGAGACGCTCTGCCGTTTGACGCAGCCATCTACCCTTGC
>NW_018164715.1:439279-440761 GCF_001263595.1 Phalaenopsis equestris | reverse complement strand
TGGGATAGATACAGGGTTTGAGGTAAAACGCTCTTTCATTTAAACTATGAAAATTATGAGGTCAGTTTGACTTCATCTTTTTCAAAACTAAAATTTAAAAAAAAAAAAACGTCCTTTCGAAGCGGGCAACGGGATTTCAATTCCGATGACCGACAGCTTCTTACGGGCAAACCCCACACCAAAAATAGTGCCGACATACAAATACACACAAACATCCATTTCTATTACAAAAAATCACAAAAATAAAAGTGCAAGCACAAGTACACCAATTACTATCAAATATCAAAATCCCAAACTATGTCTTCATCTCCTTGATCAGCAGGTGGATTGGCCTGATACTGAGTATATCTGGGGCACTCAAGGAAAGTAACATCAAGCTCACCTCTATAGTGTCGGTCCTGAGCTTCGTAATAAGCTACCTCAAAATTTGAATGCCTCTGAAGGTACTCACTATCATAATCATGTCGTCATTCTAAACCTCCAATCCTTTCATTTATTAATTATATACTCTTCCGCTGCAAGGTCAACTCATTCAAAAAGTCAGTTAGAGTGGGGGAACTAGAAGGTGGAAGGTCATAACTTGTAGAGGGGACAACTCTACTAGTAGAAGGTTCTTGACTCCTACTCCCAGTTCTCCATTTCTCATAGGATTCGTAAGTTTTCAAATTAGCTTTACTAATGGGTTTCATAGGGTAAACCCAATCCTCATTACTTCCAGCTTCCACTTCAGAAAGTTGGCAAAGTGCATAAATAAGGCTAGGATGTCCTAGACCTCCACTTGTTTCACTCCTTGCTGTGGTCAATATATTTTTAAAAATAATTCTCCCCACATTTATATTTCTATTATTATGAATATAGAAATTCAGAATAGCTCTATCTCTAGTTACCTCGCTATGGTGATAAGTCGGTAACAGAGTAGAGGAAATAAAATAGTGCCACGCCTTAGAGGTGGCAGTCAACATGGAAGCAGAAAAATTTACTCGTTCTCGTTGCTTAATCTTCCACGTCCCTTTCCCATCAGTGAAAAAGTTGATCATATCATTCAGGGGGCCTTCCATAGTATTGAAGGATTCATAATGGCAGCTATAAGATTCTGGTACTTCGTAAAAGGTGTTAATACGAGCGGCGTTAAATTCAACAGGAAATCCCCGCACTTGAATGATTTCATCGTTAGAATAGAATATGTTGGCATAGAATTCTTTTACAATATTAGTAGCAGCTTTATTGGTGGTGTAACCGAAGTTGTCCCACCTCCGCTTGGTAATAACTCGTTCAATTTCTCCTCCCGGACTCTCAAAAACTTGATCCTGTATGCATTTCTTTCCCTCAAATACTGAATTAAATCTCGATTGAGCCTTCGCATTGACAAAGCGAGACTCGTCGAACTCAAGTCATCTCTTTTATTGTGGAATCTCTTTTATCTAATCACAATTATAGAAAAATTCCAAAATATACTTCAAATATGCAAATAATGGCTTCCAG
>NW_018164715.1:438837-439079 GCF_001263595.1 Phalaenopsis equestris | reverse complement strand
GCCTTGAAATTGCCTCCCAATCCTAGATCTCTCAAGCCCTAGGTCAAAAATTGCATTTTTCAGAGGAAGGGGATGATGAATAGTGGCAGTTGACTGGTCAAAATCGCAGTTAAAGGTGTTTTTATAGGATCTCGCCGTCGACGGGGTATTCGGCGCCGTCGGCGCGCTCTATTGAAATTACATCTTAAGTCTCAGGAAAATTCCGTCGTCGGCGACGTCGAGGCCGTTGGCGGCGGGCTCTA
>NW_018164715.1:435452-438432 GCF_001263595.1 Phalaenopsis equestris | reverse complement strand
CACCCATTGATTGCACATGAACGAAGAGGTTGTAGAAGGGTCGGAATGGAAATTCTTCAGTGGAATCCTCTTCTATTAACTTCATCCTTTTCATTAGTCGTATCAAGCTATCTTCTCAATGTCCAGAGTGATCAAAATGTTCTTTCATCCTCCATCTTTCATCCTCCAGTCATCCTCCAGTCAAGATGATCAAAGAAATTAGAGATATTATTAATTGCATTCATGACATTTTCTACCTCCTTCTGAAATTTCTTGATTCTGCGCAGAATCACCAAAGTCTTGTCAGGAACTAAGGGTGGGGAATCGGCAGTGAATTCTGAGACACTTGATATACCATAATAGTCATGTCATTTTCATCTTCAAAAGCTGGGAATCTCTCAGTTGGGTCCAAAGGCTTCCAAGGTAGAAGCACGTTTTCCCAATTTTCATAGGATACTTGGAACTGACTGTAAAGTGAGAAAATTGTGGAAGGGTGTCCAAGCCCATAAGTTGATCCATGAATGATCAGGCACAAAACCCACTTCAGAATTATTGATCCAATATCAATTGACAGTCTCATTTGGATGCAATAATTCAGAATAGCACTTTCTTTAGAAACTTTACCGATCTTCATTGTTGGTAACAGTTTTGCAGAACTAAAGAAGTGCTAGTGTTTCGAAACGGGATTTAGGAGTGTCGCAGAAAAACTAACATACCCGTTTTCTCTCATTTCCCAGTCTTCGGTTTCGTCCGTTAAACATTGGTAAATCTCATTCGGTTTCTTGTCGGAATGAAGTTAGAATAATGGCAGACAGGAACGTTCTCGATCATGTTTAATTCATTGATCCATGCAGGAGTGAAAGTTATCCATCTACTTCACACATAAACGACTCCCTGGTTGATTCCATGCAAATTTGCATAAAATTCCATTACCACAGGAACAACCACGGTGGCGATAGTATAGTACAACACTTCCCATCTTCGCTACACTATCATCTCTTCAATTTTTGTAGAGGGATTGTTCAATCCTCGATTTACGAATCATCGTTCTTTGATCAATCTTTTCTTCGTCAGTGCCTTGTTGAAGATTCGCTGTGCTTCCGCATTAATAAACTTTCTCCGATTGAACACTCGCATTCTAGGATTATCAAAGGAATTGAACGCCATAAAAATAAATTTGGTGGAGTTTCACTTCATTTTTGGGGAAATATGAACTAAGGAATCGAATTTAGGAGTTTAAAAGGGGTGATTCTCGCCTAAAAATTACCATTCAAACTCCAGAAACCACCTCTAGAACCTGCCATCTCGCCGGTCTCGCCGTCGGCGGGGTCGAGGGCGCCGTCGGTGAGCCTTCTGTAATTAATTGCCTTAACTTTTAGAAAAAACCCACCGTCGGCAATTCTATCTACTATCTGATCTAAAAAGGGTAAAGGGAAGTGATCTTTCCTGGTGGCAGTGTTTAATTTTCTATAATCAATGCAAATACGCCACTAGGAAAGAATTAAGAAATGAGTCTTATGATAACGACAAAATTTATAAGAAAAAATTAAAGTTATGGCATGATCGGAAAATTAACCAGAAGAACTTTGAACCAGGACAAGAATTTTTACTTTACAACACTAGGCTGAAGTTATTTCCTGGGAAATTGAAGTCTCGTTGGTTAGGACCATTTACTGTGACTCATGTTTATACTTACGGAACTGTTGAAATTGAAGATCATAAGACAGGAAATAGATTTAAAGTAAATGGATACAGATTAAAACCATATTATGAGGGTAAAAGACCAAATTTTAAAGAAGTTTTAATGATCAGTCAACCTGAATGACACCTGAATAGGTCGGGCTGACGACGTTAAACCAAGCACTTTATGGGAGGCAACTCATATTTATCTTTACTTTTATCGCGATTATAGTAGTTTTTTATTTGAAATTATCGTTAGTATGTGATAGTATTAAGCTCTACTACTCTTATTTACCCTTGAAATATCTTAATAATTGGATCCATAGAGAAAAATTAGAACGCATTCGGACCAGAGCAAAACTGTGAAAATTTTGCCTTGGGCACCGACGGCGCCCATGACGCCGCCGACGGGCGGCCGACGGCGGGTTTTTACCGAGAGTCCAGACAAAATTAATATAGAGGATCGCCGACGGCGCCCTCGAACCCGTCAACGGCGAGACCGGCGAATTGGCGGTTACTTGGGTTCAAATGGCGGTTTTTTTCGATTTTTGGGCGGGAATTGTCCATTTAAACTCAAAAATTTGATTCCTATTTCATATTTTCCCTCCAAAAAAGAAGTGAAACTCCACCAATTTCATTCTTATGGCGTCCAATTCCCTTGATAATCCCATAATGCGAGTTTTCAGTCGGTGAAAGTTTATTAGTGCATAAACGCAGCGAATCTTCAAGACGAAGAAAAGATTGATCAAGGAACGAGGATTGGTAAATCGTGGATTGAATAATCCCATGATGGATATTGAAGAAACGACAGTGCGGCGAAGATGGAAAGTGTTGTGCTACACTACCACCGCCATGGTGGTTCCTGTGGTAAAAGAATTCTATGCAAATTTAGATGGAATCAACCAAGGAGTTGTTTATGTGCGAGGAAGATGGATCCCTTTCACTCGTGCACGGATCAACGAATTATACGTGATAGAGAATGTTCCTGTCTTTCACTACTCAAATTTCATCCCAACGAGAAACCAGATGAATGAAATTTACCAATATTTAACGGACAACCAATATTTAACGGACAAAAAAGAAAACAGATATGTTAGTTTTTCTGCGACACTCCTGAATCCCATTTCGAAACATTGACACTTTTTCATTTCTGCGAAACTGTTGCCGACAATAAAGATCGGTAAAGTTTCTAAAGAAAGTGCCATTTTGAATTACTGCATTCAAAAAGGACTGTCGATCGACATTGGATCAATAATTGTGAAGTCGGTTTTGGGCCTGATCGTTGATGGATCAACTTACGGATCGTTGATGGATCAACTTA
>NW_018164715.1:433669-435369 GCF_001263595.1 Phalaenopsis equestris | reverse complement strand
AGGTACTGCTACCTTAGAAGCCTTTGGATCCAACTTCCAGTTTTTGAAGATGAAAATGACATGGCCATTATAGTAGATCAATCATCTCAAAATTCACTGCCAGTTCAACCCTTAGTCCCTGACAAGTCTCTGGTGATCCTGCGCCGAATCAAGAAATTGGAAAAGAATGTACAAAATATCATGAATGCGATTAATAATATCTCTGATTTCTTCGATCATCTAGACTGGAGGATGAAGGAACATTTTGATCACTCTGGACATTTAGAAGATAGCCTGATACGACTGATGAGGAGGATGAAGTTAATAGAAGAGGATTCCACTGAAGAATTTCCATACAACCTCTTCGTTCATGTGCAATCAATGGGTGATCTCAGACGAGAATCGAGTACCGAGTCTGAAGATTAGTAGATTTATATTACTACCTCTCTGTCTATGTATTTTAATTTGAACTTTGTATTTGCTTTGCTTTAGAATTACGCTTTTAGATTTCTGTATAGTTGAGACTAAGCATAGGATGTTTTGTTTTCAGCATTTTGAGTGTTATGGCTTGGATTGCGACGTTGAATTAATGTATTGAGGTTGAGAAAATACCAAACTTAGGTGTGTTATGTAACGTACATTGTACCCCTTAGAATTTATATATAAATGTGAGGTTTTGTGTTGTGAAAGTTTATATGTTCTAAGTACATCATTTAGCCAGGTAAAATTATGTCTATAATGATTAAAAATATGTCGTTAAGGCTTGGAATTGATCGAAATCGCGAAAATCCAGAATTTGGACAAAATCAATAGAGCCCGTCGACAGTGCCCTTGATGCCGCCGACGGCGAGATTTTCCCGAGGATTAGGATTTAAATTCCAATTCGACGGCGAGCTCACAAAAAAACACCTTTAACCGTGATTTTGACCAGTCAACCGCCACTTTTCATTATCCCCTTCCTCTTAAAAACATCATTTTTGAACTAGGGTTTGAAAGATCTTGGATTGGGAGGTGATTTCAAGGCTTTTTGACACCGGATTTTATCATCTCTAGGTAAGAGCTTCACTCCAAACTAAAAATATTTGATTTTCACCATGGATTTCTTCCACATTGAGGAGATCCGAAAAATTTGAGAATGTGATGAAAATTTGGGAAGAAATTCATGGATCTTAGTGTTGAACTCTTAGAATTACTATTGGAAGCCATGATTTGCATATTTGAAGTAATTTTTGGAATTTTTCTATAATTTGTTTAGATTGAAATGGCTCCACGTTAAAAGATACGGGTTGAGTTTGACGAGTCTCGCTTCGTCAATGTGATGGCTAAAACAAAGTTTACTTCCATATTTAAAGGGAAAAAATGCATACAAGATCGAGTTTTTGAATGTTCGGGAGGAGAAATTGAACGAGTTATTGCCAAGCGGAGGTGGGAAAACTTTTGTTACACCACCAATAAAGCTGATGCAAATGTTGTGAAGGAATTCTACGCCAATGTAATTTATTCTGATGACGGAATCGTTCAACTGCGTGGATTTCTTGTTGAGTTTACTGCTGCCCACATCAACACTTTTTATGAAGTCCCCGATTCTTATAGTTGTCAATATGAATCCTTTAGTACAATGGAGGCCCCCTCAATGATGTGATCAACTTTCTCACTGATGGGAAAGGAACATGGAAGATAAAGCAGCGAGAACGGGTAAATTTTTCTGCTTCCATGCTAAA
>NW_018164715.1:431971-432641 GCF_001263595.1 Phalaenopsis equestris | reverse complement strand
CAGGTAAAGTAGAAATTTTGAGAAGGCCTGCAAAAATTTCAGAATGATAAAAATGCCTAAAATACTGAGGTATGAATTATATTTATAGTTTTTCTTTCCACCTGTATTATTTCATATTTGAAAATTTAAGTTTGGAAGAGGGAAGAAAAAGATTAACTATTAGATGTCCTCTATTTCAATATTTTCAAAAATTATTTATATGATTTTATGTAGTGAATTTAATTCAGGTAACTATAATTTTGTAGCTATTTAAATATTATGACATACTTAACGAAATATTTTTGTAATGAAAATTAATTTTGTAAATTAACATATTTAGTATAAGAGACTAAGATTATAGTTAATTATTTAAAGTAAAGGAAACTATATTTTGAAGTATTAAGAATCTGAAAATTTATTTGAGAAGAAAAGATTGGGGCTCAATATCATTAAAAGCTATCCAGATATAGTAATCCTCACTTGAAAAAGGAAAAAGAAAGAATTGAAAATAATCCCTGAAAAGAAAAGAAAAATATATAGGATTGAAAGCAATCCAAATGAAAAAGAGAAAAGAAAGAAAAACAACATGGAAGTGAGGAGAAGCTTGATGATATGCGTAATCAAAAATTGGCTTCACTGGACATTCTTAAATGAAAAACTTAAATACATACCTGAACTTATATTTATGGAA
>NW_018164715.1:425941-427981 GCF_001263595.1 Phalaenopsis equestris | reverse complement strand
AAATATTTTGTCAATCTTCCTTCAGTTTGAACACAAGTAACAGCTCTAGTATACATATCTTTAATGACTTGAATATAAGTCATATCAACACATTTCTTCTCGAGAACTCTCCAAAGGATTAACAAAATATTTCAGCGCCTAAAAGTTGCCGACCAATAACTCTAAAAATTTTTCAAGATAATTTAAGTATGTGTCAAATGATGTTCCAAATACAGAGAAATAATTCATAAATACTTTCAATCCATCATCAATTAACTTACTAAAAATGGGCATCATGCATCTTTGAAATGTTGCAGGTGCATTACATAATCCAAAAGGCATTCTTTGAAAAGCAAAAGTTCCAAAAGGACTAGTAAATGTTGTCTTTTCTTGATGCTTAGGAGCAATAGGAATTTGATGGTAACCGGTATATCCATCTAAAAAAAAATATTTGTGCCCAGCAAGTCTATCTACTATTTGATCTAAAAAGGGTAAAGGGAAGTGATCTTTCCTGGTGGCAGTGTTTAATTTTCTGTAATCAATGCAAATACGCCACCCAGTAACTTGTCTGATAGATATTAATTCATTATTTTCTTTTGTTTCAATAGTCACTCCTTTTTTCTTAGGAACACAATGAATTGGACTTACCCACGCACTATCTGAAATAGGATATATAATTCCAGTATCAAATCTTTTCAAAATTTCCTTCTTAACTACTTCTTTCATCATCAGATTTAATCTCCTTTATGGATCAACTCTTGGTTTATATTGTTCATCTAATATAATTCGGTGCATACAGATTGAAGGACCGATTCTCTTAATATCAGTAATTTTCGTTGGTGTAAATGGATACTCTAAATCTGGGTACTCATGACTCTTTTCTTTTTCTGTATCTACTTTCTTTTTTTCAGTTTCTATTTCTTTTTGCACCCTTTTTTCCAACTCTTTCCGAAAATAGATTCTTATCAGCATTTTCGGTAATATCCAACATCTCAAATATTTCCTGAACATAATCTAATTCTTCATTTTCTATTTCGTCTAGAATAAATTCATCACTATCTTCAAATTATTCTTTCTCTTAAAAATATTCTTTAAAATGTTCATTCAATAGATGTTCACTAATTTCCATGCGAAAACATTCATTATTTCTTTCAACAGCAGGGTATTTCATAGATTTCGCAATGTTAAAAGTCACTTCTTGATCGTTAACTCTCATAGTTAATTCTCCGTTTTGAACATCTATCATAGCTTTTCCAGTAGCTAAAAATGGTCTCTCTAAGTGCAAAAGTTTCGTTATCAGTGAACTTCCTTTTCTTGTTCAGGATATCTTTCATAAATTTCACATAATTGGGCATTAGCTCTAAAGCTTCTACGAAAACAATATTTACCGTTAAATATTTACAACAATATTTACAGTTAACTTCTTAAGAATTTCTAAAAACTTGGAAAATTGTTTATTCTGTTTGTGTTGCTTCAATCTTTGAGGAAACGGTGGTAGAGATTTCTCAAAGTAATTTTCATTGGTGTAAGCGGATATTCTAATTCTGAGTATTCATGATCCTTTTCTTTTTCGGTATCCACTTTCTCTTTTTCTGTTTTTGTCTCTTTCTGTACTCTTGTTTCCAATTCTTTTCCGCTTCGTAATTGTATCGCTTTTATCTATTTTTTTTCTTGATCTTTAGGATTTGGTTCCACAGTATTAGGAAAAGTTCCCAATGTTCGGTTACTAAGTGCAGTAGCGATATGCCCTAGTTGATTTTCAATATTCTTAATAGCAGTTCCTCGATTTTGTAATTGATTTCCTTGAATTTGTAATTGATTTCCTTGATTCTGCAATTGTTGACCCATGTTTAATATCAGTTCTTCCATAGACAACTTTTTTTCCTTAATTTGAGTGTTACTGTTAAATCTTGGAGGATAAGAAGGTCTATAGTTAACTTTTTCTTGGTTGGATGAATTTCCTAATTGGTTCACTGGGTTGTTTGCCCATTTTTGATTTGTAGAAGAATTGTTATTCCAGTTAAAATTTGGATGATTCTTCCAACATGGGTTATAATAGTT
>NW_018164715.1:384004-425075 GCF_001263595.1 Phalaenopsis equestris | reverse complement strand
TAGGATTTGCATAATCTCGTAGGGGTCTAGGTTGGTGTTCATTTTCAATTCCTTGATTGTTCATGTTGTTTTCCATTGTATCAGAATTTCTAGGTTATGTTCTCAATCTTCTAATTTTTCTAATTGCGTTCTAATTCTAAATTGTAGGGTATAAGATTTTCAGGTCCAAATTTATGCATACAATTTGAAATCAGTACACAGTAAAACAATTAACTAAATATGAAAATAAGTTGCAATTCAAGTAAAAATTTTCTAATAATCCTAATTTGTCCGTTACTCTAATTATGATTCTTGTTTACTCCCCGGCAACGGCGCCAAAAACTTGGTCGCGACTTTATATATGCTTAAAAATATAAGTATTTAATACTGCTGCTAAAAGATTTAATTCGTCAGCAACTGTACCAAAATTTAATAACAATTATAGATTCGATAAAGATGGATGTATAAAATATTCAATAATTGTAAAGTCACACTAATCAACGCAAGTATACGTATCACTCAAATAATATAAGGCTCTAAGGGAGTCCTAGATATCGATCCCATAGGGAGTAATATTAGAAATACAAAATAAGATATTAGAAAAAGTAATATTCAATCGCAACAATGGAATTTAATTTGCTTATCTATAACTAATAGGCAATTGAAATAAATATGTAATTTTAATAACTCTTAAATAACTAATTATACTAATGAAGTTTTTAATGTGATATTCAATATATAAGAAAGTATCATTCTCCGTGTCAAGAAATTATAGTGAATGGATAAAGTGAATCAGTTTAATTTGTATTGTGTCAAATAGGAGCATACATATTATTTACCCTTTGGTCCAGGCATAAAGAACATTGACTAATCCTACGCTTGTTTACCGAATCTGCGGCTAGGTTGGGAGGATACCGTCTCTCACTTCGAAGCTCCCATGTTCCCCTCATCTCAGGGCTAACATCTATACTTCAGCACCCAAATGATATGACCGAATTGGGGATTTTAGTATGTCGCTCTAAAATCTCCAATTCTACGCCCGATAATTTTATTTTCCTATTTATTTGCACCCAACTTCCAAGGGCTTTAACCTCCTTGAATCTTGAATGTAATCTTCACTTTAGTTGTAAAACTCAACTTATTTTAACAAATCAATTGGCCAGATTGAAAGTAAATTAAGATCAAAGTGAAAAGATCATCACAATTTCTTTAACATTTTCATGGCTCAACCAATTCAGATCATCATTTCACAAATCTTAAGACAAGGAGAACGACAAAGAAAACTACTCAGATTTCATGGGGGAAAACACAACAAAACTCAGAATTCATATATAAAATCAAAGTCATACAAACTACAACAATAAATAAACTTATCTCTAATTTCTCCCCAAGAAAACTCCTCGAAGTTCCTCTGAATCTCTTACTTTCTTTACAACACACAGAATTCCTCTTCGAAGCGGCAAGAAAGAAGAAATCTCTCACTTTCCCTCCACTCTTACAATCTCTCGAAGAATTCCTCACAATTTAGACTCTCTACACTTTTTCACACTTCAATTTTGAGCTTCTTCCCTCTATTTTTGGCCAAAGTCCTCTCTTTAAAGATGTGGATCAGTTTTTCCAAGAGTTGCCTAAGCACCCCTCCAAAATTCGTCCTCATCCAATGCTTTGTCGGACATAACCGTCGAGCTCACCGTCGGCGGGCCTTCTAAGTAAATTAATTCTGGAGTCTCGAGAAAAGTCCGTCGTCGGCGCCCTAGTTCAAATCTTCACATTTTGGTCCTTTTCGCTCCAAATTCGCTCCTTTTTGCGTCTTTTTGCTCCAATGACTCTAATTCATCATTCCTGCAACAAAACATCAAAAATACTTTTTTTTAAAGTATAATATCATAAAAAATAGTGTAAAATATGTATGAAAATCTCAACATATTTTCCTTTGATCATTGGGTCGAGCTACTTCCTTTTGTTCTTTTGGCAGTTAAGACAACACCTTCCACAACAACCAAACAAACTCCATTCATGATGTCACACAAAATGGTGACGATGTTGTTGGACGAGTATAATCCCCACAGCCAAAGAGTCGTGACAGCCTCAGCTTTTGATAAAGAAAATCTGACTAAGTAGTAGGAAGCCAACAACAAAGGAGAAATACTTGCGCTCAATCTTGCTTACAAGAAAAAAATCGACTCAAATCTTTGGCTAGAGAAAGTAAAGAAGAGAAGGGCTTTCTGCTAGAACAGACACGTTTAAGAGAAGACTTTCACCGCCAAGGATCTTGTGCTAAAGAAGGCTTACCCAGGTGTGTGTAGACAGGAAGTCGGCAAGCTAGACTAGACTTGGGCTAACCAATTCATCATCGACCAAAGAGTCACCAAGGAAGCTTACAAGCTACAAACCTACACTAGAAAGGGGGTCTCTCAGACATGGAGCAGAGACACCCTCAAGAAGCTTTTTGCTTAGAAGATTTTGTACCACGATGAATAAACAAAATGGAGTTATCATTCAAACTGGTAATATTTTAATAATTTTCTGAAAAAAGTACAAAAAATATTACTAATTAAACATATGATCCCAAGTTCGATCAACACTTAGGAAATTTGAGTAGTTCATGTTGGGAATATTTAGTATATAATTGAAACTCGGGGACCACACAACATAAGTAATATCACGAATAACAACACAAGACATCCAAGAAATTACATGATTGTTTGATACATATCTGAATAGATTTCATATTTCTTTATGTGAGAATGACTCCCCTATTTATAGATCATAGGGGGTGTCTACTAAATTATTTGATTGTCCCTCACTTAATGAAAATGCTATAAAGAATTTATGATTCATTACATCTTTACATATTTGTAACCAACTTTGACATTTTTTGACCTTGGAAACTGTTGCCGGTGTCATTCCGTATTTGCAATCGTCACCAGTACCATTTCATATTCATAAATGCTCGATTTGGTTGTATGATCTTCGTTCGGTCAGCCGAAAGTCATTTGACCGATAAACAAATCTTCGATTGATTTTTGTTACAGATTCCATCGTGAATATTGGTTATCCTCAGGAAGGATTATTTCGTCAGTTAGAGGGTGCATCACCGTGATCTAACAGGTAGCATTCCTTCGATTGATAAGTCTTCATAGATTGTTGAGTAAGAGTTATGCTAAGCGATTGTTGATTTTGTGAATGTCTTTGCATCGGTTAAGTTGACGTTGATCTCGGTGCATGGCGTTTTTGGTTTGGACGAACTTTCATTCGGTCGACCCATGATTCCACCAACAAAATTGATGTTAGATAGCTCAATTCTTTGTTGCTTTCTCCATGCAATCTGTTGAACCTCCTCAAGATGCGTGCAACCATATTTTTGATGCGCGCCCACATACATATATATATATATATATATATATATATTAAATTTGAAAAATCACAAAGATCTCTTAATAGTTTGTTTAGTGGTGGTTGTTCATTGAAATTATAATATTTTTTTTATATGTTTAATTTTTCTTTTAAATTTTATCATTTCAGCAGTTTTTATATGGTTTTAAACTCTTCAAATTTATTGAAATCTCTTAAGAGTGCATTTTTCTTAACTCGAAGTCCTTATTTAAAATATGTTATTTACATAATATTAATGAGACCTAAAACACAACTCAATGTATATTCATTTAGGCCTCTAAATTGTTCATGTAAATTCTTATATAACTAGCTAAGAGTAATATAAAATAACATCAGTATTATATTATCACTCAAAAGTTACTATAATTATAAAAATTATTAATAAAATTACATTAATGTTTTTTTTTAAGATAATTAAAGTTCTTAATTATTTGATACATTAATTATTAAATAATCAAAATTAAACAAATCTCTGTTGGTTATGTTTAAATATCCATAATTATTTAATACATATCTCACACTAATATTCTTAAATTTTAATTCATGACATTCTAAAAATATCCCTATATTTAATATCCCTATTTTTAACACATTGAACCCACATTTCATTTTTTTTAAAATGTGGGACTATTTTCAGTTTTTTTCAATAATTTGAAATTAATTTGACACTTTTTTAAAAATTAAAGACTAAAATAACCCCCTTTTAACTAGCTAAATCTATTTTTAACACTCCTCAATTTGTTAATCTGAAATTACCTATCCAAATCTTCCATATTAATCTTAGAGCTTGACCTTTCCCGGACTAAAGAAAAAAAACAGCCGGTTCATTGCCGGAACCGGTCCGACTCGTACCTCGTCGGCTCATTAATCCACCCCCTCTTCTTTTCCACCGCGAACGCAAGCCACCCAAACAATCCTCGTCAAAACCGTCCGTTTCGCTCTACTCCAACACCAACGGACCAGATTCACCCATTGCAGCACCCCGCCGCGCAAAACCGAATCCAGCAGCAGCAACGTGTCTACCCAATTCTGTTCCCCCAACAACACTTCGCCATCCGCATGCGCTCCGCTTCCTTCCACGCTCGCCACGTGTCCCCCCACAGCCAAAACAAAACCGCTACATTCTCCCTCGATATCTCGACAATATCGCCCCGTTCCACCGCCTCCCTACCATTCAAACGCCGTCAGGTCTCCATTTCCGTGCCCGTCAATCTAACCCTAGTTATATATTTAACCCGCGTTCAACCCATGTGCTTCCGGTTTATATTCTCCCTCCCACCCCACGAAATAAACATAGAAACTACGAGAAGCAGAAGGACGGAAAGAAGATGATGATGGGTGACAGTGGTTACCGTAATCCGACGGTGGACGTGCCTCCATGGTCGCCGTTCGATGATCAGTTCCATTTGTCCGCCGCCGGGGACTACCTTCTCAGCGAAGCAGGACTCGCCGCGCTTCAGCGATATCTTCCTGCAAATGAGGTGGCGCTTGAGCACGACCCGGACGAGGACGCCGAGCTTACAGATCCTCCGATCGACGCGTACTCTTGCGATGAGTTTCGAATCTATGAGTTCAAAGTCAGGCGGTGTGCGCGCGGGAGATCGCACGATTGGACTGAGTGCCCCTACGCTCATCCCGGCGAAAAGGCTCGCCGGCGTGATCCGAGGAAGTTTCATTACTCTGGAGTGGCGTGCCCTGATTTTCGCAAAGGGAACTGTAAAAGAGGTGATGCGTGTGAATTCGCGCATGGAGTTTTTGAGTGTTGGCTTCACCCAGCGAGGTATCGGACTCAGCCTTGTAAAGACGGGACGGCATGTCGTCGTCGTGTTTGTTTTTTTGCGCACACGCCTGAGCAGCTTAGGTATCTGCCTCATCAGAAGCAGCAGAGGATGGATTCGTACGATGGATCTCCGATGCGGCTTGATGGGTGTTTTCCGAAGGGTTTGATCTCGTCTTCGCCTACATCGACGCTCATCTCTCCTCCCTTGTCGCCGCCGGTAGAGTCCCCGCCGGTTTCACCGATGGGGTCTAGTGTTAACGACGTGCTTGCTTCGCTGAGAAAGCTGCAGATTAGTAAGGTTAAATCGATGCCAAGTTCATGGGGTGGGCTGGGTGCATCTGGAGTTGGTTTTAGATCTGGTTTTTGTAGCTTGCCTTCAACGCCAACGAAGGCTCCGGCGATTGTTGGACGAGGATGGCTTGATTTTGATGGGTTTGCTGAGGTAGAGGAGGCGGTGGAGAGGGTGGAGTCTGGGCGAGCTCTTCGGGCTAAGATGTATGAAAGGTTGAGCAAGGAAAGCGGTCTGGAACGGCTCGACAACAGCCCGGCTCCTGATGTTGGGTGGGTTTCTGAACTCATCATGTGATGCTTTAAAAAAAAAAAAAAAAAAGGAGGAAGGAAGAGGAGGAGAAAGCTGCTTCTATGTCTATTTTTTTCCTTTGTGAATATAGTTTAAAATTTCTTAAAAAAAAATGTAGATTTGTGAAGGTGGCGAAGATGGCGGTTCTGTTTTGGGACTTTGAAGGGAAATATGGGGGGGGGAAAAAAAGGAAGGAAAGCATTTTGTGTACAGAGGAGAGGAAGAAGAAGAATGGCTCAGTTCGTGGCTTGCGAATCATGCGATGCTTCTAGCTGTTGTCGATGCATTTGCTATGTTATATTTTTGTTATTTTGCCATGTTTAATTAAAGTTCTAATATATTGACGTAATCTGTAACTAATGCTTGAAGTTATTAATCCAATGTTAATGTTTGAATGTTAAAATCGTGTTTTTATCTTGTACTATTTGGATGAAAGTGTGATCTTATTTATCTGTATTATTTATTTAACAAGTTGTTTTCTTATGTAAGGTGATTATATTTTATTTAGGATTTACTGTTTTTTCTTATCTCTTGTTCCGCTCGTTTATATTTTAAGTTCAAAAAGTGTATTTGTGTTCGGTTCGTTTGCTTAGCGAGCCGTTCATAAGTCGTTCATGAAAAAAAAAAAAAAAATTGTTTTGACAACCCTAATCACGAACAAAAAGCCGTTCACAAAAAAAAAGTCAGTCTAATCAGGTACCCATAAAATTGAGGATTGAGGTAAAATTTAAAACATCATTTCAATCTAATTTAATAATTTTTATTATATTATTTTTATTAATGTTTTAATTGATTATAAATTTTTATAGCTTTGTAGTAAATTAATTTTTTTTTAAACATTACTCATTAAAGATATATATATATATATATAATTGATTGGTAGTAGTTTGAGCTAAAACGAGCACAAGATTGAATAAATATTGGTTCGTGTTGTTCGTATTTGGCTCGTTAACTTAACGAATAAGATCAACACGAGCTTCTTAATGAGGCGAGAATAACAAGTTATTTGTAACAATAGAATTCTATACAATATTTTTATTGAATTATTTTCGTACAAAGTACAATCTTTTATGTTAAAAATATGTTATGTTGTGCTTCGCATTCTTTTATTGAATTAATTTTGTTGTACAAATAGTTGTTTTTGATTTTATTAACAATATACAATGAATAAATAAATGATGAAATCTGAAAAAAGATTTTGTTTTTTATTTAATATAAGCTTTTTTCTCATTCTATTGACATGAATGATTACATGTAAAATATTTCGTGAAGCGTTTTCTTCTCATGATTGATTGTCTCGTCGTGAATGATTTTCTCTTTGCTTGAATAAATAATTAAATTTTATCATTTTAAAATTGTAATAATAATAAATTTAAAATTAAATAAATGACATTATTTGTTCATTTGTAAATCTAACACAAAAATTGTGTTTATTATTTTCAATGATGAGTATCAATCATCAAATATGCAATTGCGGCGTATAATATTGATTTGTAGTTGTTAGGTATGACTCATATACTAGGTAAGGTACAGATGTTAGAGCGGAATGAAGTGAGTCAGCAGAGCGGAAGTATCTGTCGAATCGAAGGAGTTTTGTTAAGTGGATAAGGGGTGCGGGGGCAACGCGCCCGTGATACGAATATATTGGTAATTTTGTAATTACATATTGTGCACTAGGGTTATATATATATATATATATATATATATATATAAAAGTATTTGTAACCCTAAGGGTATGTTTATTTTTTCCTGAATCAGAAAGCTGCCGCTCTTGCTCCCGACGATGTAGGCAAATTACCGACCCTTGTTAAATTCGTGTGTTCTTTCTTGTGTTCACTGATTCCTTTATTTGCCCTAATTTATCAATAATAGGTATTACATAGTGGTTCTAGGGCAAAAGAGTTCGGCACAAGAAGGAAGAAAAGGAAGGACGAAGATCGGCGGTTCGACAAGGGTTTCAACAATTGTGCGGCAAAGGCAAATTGGATCACGACACTTTTGATCGCGATAGAGAAGGCATACGGGCTCACAGATGGTTGTGCGACGGTTCGACAAAGGCTGTAGTGGTTGTGCGATGAGAACTTCGCCGTAGGAAGAACGCTATACGACAAATTTGGCGACCGGCGGGGCTTCAGGGAAGGCTTGAGCGCAGAAGTGTTGGTTCAGCAACTTGGCTTCGATGCGAGACTGAGAAGATCGCTTGAGTAATTTAAGATTGTTATGTCTAGTGCAAAATTTGAAGTGGTGAAGTTTGATGGAACCGGTACTTCAGATTGTGAAAAACAAGAGTAAAGGAATTGTTGGCGCAAAAAAGGGATCTTGAAGGCTTTGTGGGCAATGAAACCACATACCATGTAAGATGAAGATTGAGAAGAATTGCAACAACGAGTGACAACAACCATTGGTTTATGCCTGACATGTGAGGTTATGTATCATGTAATGAAACTAAAATTTTCAAGAGAGATATGAAAGAAGTTGGAAACTCAATTTATGTCTAAATCTCTTACGAATAAATTGTATTTGAAGCAAAATCTGTATGGCCTGAAGATGCAAGACGACTCTGATCTAAAGGATCACTTGAATGTCTCAATGAAATAATCACAGATTTAGCATGACTTGTTGTGAGTAATGACGATGAATACCGAACAATGATTTTGTTGTGTTCATCGCCTTCCTCTTATGAACAAGTGGTAACTACTCTTACATATGTAAAAGAAACAATCAAAGTTAATGATTATTGCAACATTGTTGGTTCACAACCACAGCGGAAACAGAATGCAGGAACAGAATGCAGGAAAAAGCTCTCATGGTGACAGTTTATATGTTAAGGGTAATCATGATAGTGAAATGAAGCAATAGAATGAGGGTTATGGAAAACAAATTTCCAGATCAAAGTTTAAATGTAGAAAGACGATTCATTGTTACAAGTGCACAGAGCCAAGACATATGAAGAGAGATTGTCCAATGCTTAAGAAACATACTGATGAGAAACATGCTGCATCATCCAAGTTTGTACATGTGATACAGAGTGACAATTTTGATTGTTATGATTGTGTTGCTATGATTGTGATATGCTTTCAGTTTCATTACCTCATTTTATGGATATATGGATTCTTGATTTATGATGTTTTTATCGCATAACACCTAACAGAGAATGGTTTACTTCATACAAGTTATTTAATTTTGGCTCTGACAATTTAGGTGATGATAGATGTTGCAATATAGTTGGTATTGGTGGTCGGGATTAAGATGTATATTGACACTGTTAGAACATTATGTGATGTCAGACATATTCCAAATTAAAAAAAAATTGAATTTCTTTAGCATTTTACATAAAAACAGTTTTATTCCTAAAACAAATGAGGATAGAGAAACTATTAAAATTGTTAAGAGTGCATTGACTGTGATCAAAGGAAAGTTAACTACATGGAATATCTACAAATAGTTAGAAAGTATAGTTGTAGGTGGAGTTCATTCTGTTGAGTCATGTGATGATAATAGAAAACTATGATATATGCGTCTTGGTCATCTTATTGAACTTGAGATGACTAAATTGCATAAAAGAAATCTGGTACATGGTGTTAAAAGCTGCAAGCTCGATTTTCTTGAGTTATATGTTTTTCGTAAATAGACTAGAGTGAGTTTAATGACTAAAAAGCACAAAACTGAAGGGATTTTGGATTATGTTCATTCTTATGTATGGGGTCCTATTAGGGAATCATCATTGGGAGGATCTCTATATTATGTTACTTTTATTTATGATTTTTCTAAGAAAGTTTGGGTGTATTTCTGGAATTATAAATATAAAGTTTTTTCCAAATTCAAGTCGTAGAAAGCTGAGGTGGAGAACCAAATGGTAGAAAGATCAAGTGCTTGAGGTTTGATAATGACACAGAGTACACAGATTCACAATTTCATAAATTTTGTGAGGAGCATAGCATAGGATTCAGAGGCATTTTTCAGTGCGCAAGACTCCACAACAGAATAACATTACATAAAGAATGAACATGTTTTTAACTGAAAGCGCAAGATACTTAAGACCTAATGTAGGGCTTCCAAAAAGCTTCTGGGCAGAGGTTGTGAATATGACGTGCTACCTCATCAATAGATCACCTCAGACATTATTGAGTGGCAAGGTTGCAGAAGAGGAATGGTCAGGTAATGCAGTTGATTTGATCCATTACAAATTTTTTGTTGTCCTACTTATGTGCATGTACCTCTTATGTGCTTGTACCTGGTGATGAAAGATCAAAACTTATCCCAAAATTCAAGAAGTGCATCTTTCTGGGCTACAAACAAAGTGTGAAAGGATACAAGTTTAGCGATCTGATTGTAAAAAAAATGGTGATCAGTAGAGATGTTATTTTTGATGAGTTGTTCAGGATGTAGCAGCATCAAGACAAATTGCCAAAAAATAATTCAAGTTCAGATACAGTGTAGATGAATTTAAAACAACATCTGGTAACTGTTGAGAAAGTCAAAAATTCAAATCCAACACCTAGTGATTCCAATACAGATGATCTGCAGAATAACATTCTAGTAAGATATAGATAGAGACACACCAATATAAGGCCTCCAAGTAGATTGGGTTATGAAGACTTGTTCACTTGTGCACTTCTCATCAGTAGTGATGATCCAGTCACCTTTCAAGGAGCTATCACCAACGAGGAGAAAGAGAAATGGATGGGTGCAGTGGTTGAGGAAATAAAGTCTTTGTAGAAAAAATCATACATGGGAGTTCAGCTTCCTGAGGGAAAGAATGTTTTTGGGTACAAGTGGGTGTACAAAAGAAAACCAGCAGTATCAGAAAAAGAAGTGGGAAAGTTCAAGGCTTGACTAGTAGCAAAGGGATTTTCACAGCAGAAGAGGATAGATTTTGTTGAAACCTTTTCTCCTGTGGTCAAACATACTTCAATCAGGGCAGTGCTTGCATTAGTAGCGATATGGGATCTGCATCTATATCAGATGGATGTTAAAACTGCATTCTTGCATGGTGATCTGGAGGAGCAGATTTACATGGAGCAGCCAGAAGGGTTCACTCAACCTGGACAATAGCATATGGTTTTCAAAATAAAGATATCGTTGTATGGGTTGAAATAGTCTCCGATACAATGGTACAAGTGGTTCGACTCATATATGATTAAGATTGATTACAAGCAATGTGTATATAGTTTTTCTATATATGTTAAAAGCCTTGATGATGGTTCTTTTATTTTTTTCTGTAACTGCATATTGACGATATACTGTTTGTTGCAAAGAATATGCATGATGCCCTTGGTTTGAAAGCTTTATTGAGCCAGGAATTTAATATGAAACACTTGGGTGCTACAAAGAAATTTCTTGGAATGGAGATTCTTCAAGATAGAGGCTCAAAACGACTGTGCTTATCTCAATGAGGCTATGTTGAGAAAGTGCTAGACAGGTTTGGGTTGAGTAAAGCAAAGACTGTGAGTACTCCAATGACAAAATCATTTTAAGGTTTCTTCAGAACAGTGTCCTAAGACAGATAGGGAAATAGAAGACATGACAAAGGTTTCATATGTCGGTGTGGTTAGCTGCTTGATGTATGTAATGGTATGTACTCGCCCTGATTTGACTCATATTGTTAGTCAAGTCTGCAAATACATGTCTAAACATGGAAGATGACATTGGGAAGCAGTTAAATGAATTTTCAAGTATTTGAAGGGTACTATATGACATGAAATTACTTTTGGCAGTCAACAAAATGATCTTTCCATTGTAGGATACGTGGATTTAGACTATGCAGGTGATTTGGATGATAAAAGGTTTACAACTGGGAATGTGTTTACTCTTGGTGGAGGGCTTATATGTTGTAAATCAACAATTCAGTCTATTGTGGCATTTTCTACAACTGAAGCTGAGTACATGGCAGAAACTGAAGTTGTCAAAGAAGTCTTATGGCTTATTGGGCTAGTAAAGGAACTAGGTGTTGAAAAACGTGGAGTTTAGTTGCATTGTGATAGTCAAAGTGCCATCTCTCTTGCTAAGAACAAGGTGTATTATGCATAAACTAAGCATATTGATGTCAGGTAGCACAAGTTTAGAGAATTGATTGCTTCTGGTGAGATATTGTTAATGAGAATGCAACTAATATGTTTACCTAGCTAGTTAGTACCAACAAGTTCTTGCATTGCTTGAACTTGTTGAATATTTATAGTTGCTAGACAAACTTGATAGCCCAACCCACTTTGATGTGTGATAAACTCCAAAATCTTCTTCTAAAGGGTTGGATGTTCGTCAAGATGGAGATTTGTTAGGTATGACTCATATATCTAATAAGGGACAGATGATGGAGAAGAACAGAGTGAGCGAGCTGAGTGGTGCAGAAGCATCTGTACAATTGAGGGAGTTTTGTTAAGTGGGTTGGGGTGCAGGGGCAACGCGTCCGCGATACGGTACATGGGTAGTTTTGTAATTACATATTGTACACTAGGGTTATATATATTTATATATGTTGTATTTGTAACCTATGCACTGTTTTTTTTTTCATGACATCAGAAAACTGCCGCTCTTACTTTCGAGGATGTAGGCAAATTGCCGAACCTCGTTAAATCTGTGTGTTCTTTCTAGTTTTTGTTAATTCTTATGTATATTTACACTAATTTATCAACTGTAGTGCAATGATGCATTCATGAATTACGTATGTATATGTGTTTATACATGCGATCAAGTAATATTTGAATTCTTATGTCTGAGATCCTATGAGGAATAAGCTAATTCTCCAAATAGTAAAAATTCGATCAATTAATTCTTAGCTTAATTTAAGGAATTTGATTTTTGAATGTTATTCTACAATTTTTAATTTAGAAATGTTTGATCTAAAAGAGTAAGTGTGTCGTAATGTTTGACAAAATTTTTTTCAATTACTCCATAAAATATTTAATGATCATTCATGAGATTTTCCTAAGGGAGTTGATAATTACGGATAATGGTATTTCTTATATGCATCCGAGACATAACAAGGGTCAGAATCTCTTATTACATATTTTAAAATCTCTCGGATGTCGTGGTGTTGCACCACCGCGTTGAGGCACCATCAACGGGAGTTGCAGTGCTATGTACTTGGCGTACGGGTGCTAGGTTAATTTTGTTATTGTTCGCCAAAATATTTGTTCCACCCTAATCTACATAGACAAAATATATCAAGATAAAATTATTAAAAAAAACAAAAAAAAAAAAATCAAATAATCACACTACTTTGCACTCTTATCAAATTCCTACAAACTTAACCTATAATTTTTTCTTAACTAATTTAACAAAATTCATATTAGAAATAAATCTTATATTGATGTAATTTGTAAGTAATGCCTGAAGTTAATCCAATGTTAATGTTTGAGTGTTAAAAATCGTGTTTCTATCTTGTATTATTTTGATGAAAATGTGATCTTATTTATTTGTATTATTTAATTAATTAGTTAATTCTTATTTTTCAATTATTTTATTCCTTATATGATCATACTTCGTAATATATATATATATTAAGAGGATTATATTTTATTTGGGATTTTTTATCTCTTTTTTTTTAATACAGCTTTTCTCATTCTACTATTTTGAGGATTTATCTTCTCATATGATTGATTGTCTCGTCATGAACGATTTTCTATTTACTTGAATAAGTAATTAAATTTTAGCATTTTAAAATAGTAATCATAATAATTCTATGATTAAATAAATGATAACTAATAATAAAAAAAATTTAAAGTGACACGACAAAACTTAAATGTATATCGCCTATTATTTATTCATTTATAAATCTAAAACAAAAAATTATATTTATTATTTCAAAGAGCAATCATCAAATATGCAACTACGATGCATGATACTATGATTTGTAGTGTTATTGTATATCAAGAATACATCTACATGAATCTCGAAGAGAAATGATTGGAATATAAAGAATATGGATTATCCATCATACGATCGGTCGGTCTCATAGGTTGAATGAAGGAAGAGAATGAACGGCCAAACAAATACTGCACGATCACATCAGCACCAACTTACCGATAACTACCATCATGAAAAGTAGCAGTCACCCAAAATATGGTTCCTTAGTGTAGACACATAGACCGAAGGTATACTGCTCGTCGGATTACGGTAATCCACCCTCTACCCAATTAAATAATTTTACCCTAGGATGACATGTCTTCACATTCAATCTCCACAGAATAGGTGATCGAAGATCATTAAGTCGACATGGTCGAACGAACGAATTCCGAGCAATAAAATTAGGTAGTTATGAATGTGAAGCAACGTTTAAGACAGTTACAAATAGAAAGGTGCTAACAACAGTTACAGATTCATAATAAATGTTATTCAGTTACAAATATGTAGATGTAATAACTCATTAATGATAGTAACTTCACTTCTTTAATAGGGATAACCATGTAATTTACCAGGTCCTACCTATGAACTATAAGAAGGAGGAATATTTTCAAGAAAGGAGAATCCAAACAAAATTCTCACTAAAATATCAAGAGTGCTTAGAACTTCTTTATTTCTTCTTTCATCCCACTAACGCTCTATTGCTTGGGTGTCACCCACAGGACAATTTATAATTCAACATCCTAAAAGGTACGATAAGCTTGGAATCATATCTTTTATAAGACGAGGGCACGTTAAGGTGGAGTCACACATTAAGGGGAAACCTCCAATGTATATTCTATTATGGAATTTGTTCAAGAACAAATCCAGATCCTCCATGATCAAATGACCGAGCAAATTGCGGAGCTAACCCAAGTGGTGCTTAAGGGAAGGTAGTGACCTCTCCCACAAACCGATCCATCATCACCCTAACCTCCAGTTCATAAGGCAGCCCAAGTCGTTGAGCGAGTGGATAGATCCTCAAAAAGGAGAGAACCACAACTAGGAGGGATAGAACTCGATCGTCGGATGGAGAATGAGTTCATCTAGCTTATTATGGAAGCCAAGCTACCAGAGAAGCTTAAGGTTCCCACCTTGGAACCATACAAAGGTTGAAGCAACCCTGCTTACCATATTACCCTTTTAGTCAGTAATCTGTCTTTTCGAGATCTCCGACGCATTAAAATGTCTGTTGTTTTATACCACGTTTAGAGATTTTGCTCTAAAGTGGTTCAGTGAACTTCCCGTGGGAATTATTATGTCATTCGGAGACTTCAACATGTTTTTTTGATGAAGTTTGCTAGTTCAAAAAAGGCACGGAAGGATTTAGATTCTTTGTGAGATATAAAATAGGGACTAAATGAAAGCCTACGTTGATATGTCACAAGGTTTCAGAAGGAGATGCTTGAGTTTCCAAACCTGGAGACGACAACTGCCAAGGCAGCATGGCACAATGACTGAAAAGTTTGCATTTTCGATACGTCTTGGGTTTAAAGAAATCGGAAATGCTCGTTGAACTCTTGGAGTTAGCTAACGATCATATTGCAGCCAAAGAATATATGAATCAATTGATTTCCACAAGCTAGAAGCCAGATTAGAAGTTTAGCAAGAACAACTCAAAGGATGATAGATGGAGAGAGAAACATGGTCTGCATCAGAATCGTGAGAGAGACTGCTCCAACCAAAGAGATAATGAGGACGAACGAAACAAACACAGACGTAACCAATCAATGATCGATCTACAGGAGTCTAAAGAATGTTTAGGTTTACACTTCTTCAAATTTTTATGATGGAACTCATCTACACAATAGAAGACAAGGAGTATTTCCGAAAGGCGACTCCAATGATAACTAGAGCTTTCCTGTGGAACCTCAACAAATTTTGTAAGTACACCAGAACAGTGGCCATAACAACAAGGAGTGAAAGAACCTCCGTAGCTTGGTAGAGGAGCTGATTTAGGCTGAAAAAATTGAAGGAATCTGTAGCCTCAGAGTCTCATACACAACAGAAGGGCAAGGAGATGTGGGCAGATTTAGTGTGTTATTTTTGCAAATATTTTTCAATATTACAAAATACACATGACAAGAATAAAAATAAATATGCAATGTAAACCCTAACAAAAATGACTTTAATGAAAATAATTTTATCTTTCAAAACCTTTAAACTGTCAAATCCCCTAATAATAACACAAATATATGTATCACTCAAGTAATAAAGGGCTCTAATAGAAATCCGTAGGAGAACAAAAATTTCTAATTGAAATCCTGAAGGTCTTCATCGTAGTCATCTCATTCATCACCTCAATAGATGACTTCTTGTTACTCTCCACAAGTATACCATCTGTTAACAACCAAAAGAAACGCTAAAAAATCCAAAAATGTGATAAAGAAGTGCTTATCACGCCCTATTTATAGGGTTGTGGGTACAAAAAACTAGAAAGTTTTTAAAGTACTTATTATGAAATAAATATGTCATTTTTTTTAATTTAATTCTCTTATTCTTATCATAATTATTGCTTTCATGATGTAAAAGAATTGAAGAACTAAATATGTACATTAAAAATAAGTTTGAATGAGTCTCGAGGAAATCTACAGGTCTCACTTATGAACACCAAAGGATGGTGTATCAGGATAATCAAAAGATTAAAACACCAAGATTCATCTCCTTTGTTTGAAACTATGAGTTGACCGAATGGAAGCACAATTGAATGTAAAAACATAATTAACTTAGTCAAAGAAACAGTTTGTCAAGGTCCCTCTATTGATTCAGAAACTCTTCATAAATTGGCTGAAGGGCCCCCCACTGAATGTCCTCTGAAGGCCTCTTATCCGAGGAGAGTTATCCATCAGATTATGGTGGTACACCTTCTATCTGAAGACCCAAGTTCAACTAACTATAAGAGGGCCTCTACTCAGGATTCATTGGAGAGGATCGATTGACGATCTTTCGATCGACCAAATGCCTGCAAACGACCAAAAGCTTTCAACTGACTGAAGAACAAGATTATCAGGTCATCAGATGGCCCCTTCAAGTAGTTATAAATACAAAATAGTGTTGATATTAGTTATGAACATGAAATGGTGCCAGAGTCAGTTACAAATATGACATGGTGTCATAATAACTTATAACGTCCTTATTAAAATAGAGACAAAAATGCAATATTACACCAAGTACCATTGAAACCTATAATTAGGGGGTAATATCTATAACTCAAACTACTAAATTTACTCTATTAAATCTCTTGCATTACTTCTCTCTCTCTATCTCCTTGTGGTTTGTTTCCCTCATCCATCATATGCTCTATATCTTGGATAAGAAAGTGTTCATTCATATCAATTCCCATGGCTCACAATTTTGCTATTAAATTAACTATATTGGTGTATTCATATGAATGATGCATGTTCCAAGATAGAACAAAATCATCCTTTCACACTTTTTTCTTAACTTCCCTTATAAATTAGTAAAAATGTTAGCATTTTAAGCAAAAAAACAGTTTTGGTTATTGATACGCCTAAAAAGGTACTATTTTTCATACTATGTTTTATGATGATAATGCACTTTAAATGCATGTTTTCTTGTGTTTTTGGTTGTATGTACATTAAATTGAAGAATTTGGAGTGATTGGAGCACATGAAATAAAAATGGACTAAAACGAAGCAAACCGGAGCAAATTGGGTCAAATCGGGGCACATCGGAGCCATGGGGACCTAAACCAGGCACTTAAGTGTCTGTGCCCGGTGCTTAAGTGCCCAAATATGGCACTTAGGCGCCACTAAAGAGAGAGGAGGGCGCGTAAGCGCCCCAGAATGGGCGCTTAGGCGTCGCAGACGGTTTTCAACATATCTTCTATAATATACGTCGGATTTGGATGATTTTTGAAGATTTGCTTCGTGTGTCTCTTGGAAAATTCATTGGAAATCAGAAAAGGGACTTTCTAGAAGAATGTGGGGTGGTTATATGGAGTTATGAAGAGTCACTTGAGGCACCATTTGGAAGATTCATTGAATCTGGACATTTTTTAAGAGACGGTTAACCATCTCTTGAGAAATTATAAAAAAAAGGCTTGGAAATGTTTTTAAAATGACTCTTGGACTGTTGAATTAATTAGAAGAAGAGAAGAATATTTGGAAAAGAAGAAGAAGGCTTGGGCGTGAGCCCCAAGTGGGGCGACAAGGTGAGAGAGAGAGAGAGTGAGAGTGAGAGATTTCTTCTTTTCGTTTCACTTTCTTCTTAGAGAGGATTGCAAGGAAATTGCTTTCGCTATACAAGGAGAGTTTGATTCTCATTAGAGATAAGTATTTTTATTCTATTTTGATTTGAATTTGTACTTTGTTTGTGTGTTTCAAACTCTTGTTCAATGAAAAGTTCTTGTTATTTCTCCATGTGTAGTGAGTAGTTTTCCTTACTCTTCCATCTTGTAATGAATTAGTATGCATGTGTAGGATATAGAATTGAGTAGAGTGAGAATATATTGTGATGATTTTACTTTGTTCTTCATTTACATGTTAACTTGATCAACTTGCATATTAAAATCTGTTGTGATAAGATGTAAGATCCGGGATGGTGTTATCTCAATCAACTGTGGTGGAATCACATGAGATTGTATGGAACGAATGTAGTCCATATTGATTGTATGGATTGAATGTAGTAAAAATTATTTTTAAGAGAGTTCTTAAGTCAAGAAAGTAAAGTTCATAGGATTCGAAGTTTGAAAAATTTGCATATATTTCTGAATGAGATAGGAAAACAAATTTCCAAATTTGAAGATAAATATTTTAGACCCTGGGCTAGTCTGATTCACTAGAATTTCTTCTAATTTGAACTATCATATTTTTAAAACAAAATTTTAGCAATTCTAAAGGATGACCCATTAACTCTAATCTACATAAATTATTTTAAAAATATAGTACTACTTGAGGACAAGTAATGTTTATGTTTGGGGGATTTTAATACGCCTTAAAATGTACTATTTTTTATGTTATATTTTATTATGATATTGCACTTTAAAGTTATGTTTTCTTGTGTGGTTGGTTGTAGGTACATCAAATTGAAAAATTTGGAGTGATTGGAGCAAAAGAAAAAAATGGACCAAAACTATTCCCTGTCTAACCCGTCTTCAGAACTATTCAAACTTTTGATTAACCAATGTTTTTTATATCATTTCTAGTAAGGGAAAAGAATATAATTGCTTTTATTTGTCACAATCTCTCTCTCTACTTGTTTTAATTTTACACATGTCACTATTTTCATTGTATGAGGAAGAGTAGTTTTAGTACATTAAACCCCACTTTCTACTTTTCACTAAGTATTTTCACTAAGTATTTTAGTTTAGGAGTAGAAATATTATTATAGTGATAATTGTAGGATATAATCAAAATCAAACTATATCGACCTTTCAAGCTAGGGTATGTTATTCTAGACTAGAACTTCCCTTGAAAATCGCCATGATTAACATCGATCTCTGTGGGATTCATATTAAGGGCTTAATCAGAATGTCTTATATTACTTGATAATGATACGTATACTTGCGTAGAATCCCTAAAAATATAATTGAAATCTTAATTTACTTGGGATTAAGTTTGGGATCAAGTTTTTGGCGCCATTATTGGGAATTAAAATCTTCAAGTAGTGGTGTCAACTTCATAAATCCTTACAAATAAAAAATATCAGGATCAAGTTTTTAGCGCCGTTGTCGAGGATTGGCGTCGTTGTCGGGGAAGCTTCAGTAAGAACTTTAGGAGAATTTTATTTGAAGTAAGTAGGCTTAGACTTTGAAAACTGTTGTGTCGTAAAAATTATTTTTGCGTGTAATGTTTTTTTTGTATGAAAAGGTGTTGTGAAAAAACTTTTTGTGTAAAAAACAAGGTGTTTCTGAAAATATTTTGTTGTGTTGAATATATTTTTTTATTTTATTTGTTTAATTATTAATGTATTGTTTGTTCTGTTGCATATGCAAAATAAAGGATCTGCATGACTTGTGTGTTATGATCCTGAGTTAGAAAAAAAGAAAAAAAATCAAAAAACATAAAAAATCAAAAAACATGTCAAAAAACATGAAGAACTTGAAAAACTAGAAATGGAAATGGAAAACATTCAAAATAATAACTTGTAAAATCATCATAAATTATTAAGGGATTATGTAAATCCTACGAAAAATGGTATTCACTCAATTATACAAACCCCTATCATAGAAGCTGACTCATTTGAAATTAACCCAGCGATTTTCCAATTGGTGCAGAACAACCAGTTTGGGGGAATTCCTTCAGAGGATCCCTATTTACACTTATCACTTTTTTTAGAACTTTGTGCTACATTTCATTATAACGGCATATCAGATGATGTTATTAGATTAAGGCCTTTTCCTTTCTCACTAAGGGATAAGGTTAAAATGTGGTTATACTCATTAGCACATGGCTTTATTAAAAATTGGGAGGAGTTAACTCAGAAATTTCCAGTTAAGTATTTTCCACCTTCAAGGACTACTAAATTTAGTAATGATATTATCTTATTTTGCCAGTATAAAGGGGAATCAATATACGAAGCCTGGGAAAGATTTAAGGAACATCTTAGGAACTCTTAAGTAACATCTTAGTAAGTGTCCACACCATGCTCTGCCTAATTGGTTAATCATTCAAACTTCTTACAATAGGTTAGTAGGATCCCTTAGGTCTATAATTGAATCTGCCACTGATGAATCATTAATTTCAAAATCATTTGATAAAGCATATGCGTTAATTGAAGAAATGGCTACAAATGAATTTCGTTGGCCCTCTGAAAAGAAAATCTTAAAAAGTTAGTCAGTGTTCATGATACAGATGTGATTGCAATTCTTGCATCTCAGGTTGCTGCAATATCAAAGAAGTTAGACCAATTTGGAATGAACCAATCTCAATTTACGCCAGTAAGTGAGGAAAGTTCATTAGGGCATATGATTGACTCTAACCTATCATATGAGACTTTAAATACCATAAACAACTTGTATTCTAACTCTTACAACCCAGGTTGGAAGAATCATCCTAATTTGAATTTGTATCATACTACTTCATACTACAGTCGGTGGAAACCAACAATGGGAAAATAATCATGCAAATCCTAATGAAAGTTAGAATAATCAGGGAAACAAAAACTATAGACCTTCATATCCACCGGACTTCAACAATGATCAATAATTTGAGGATAAGAAGATCTCTATAGAAGAAGTGGTATTGCAAATGGGAAATCAGTTGCAAGGGCAAAATACTGTGATTAGAAACATAGAGAATCAACTGGGATAAATTGCTAATTCACTTAGTAATAGACCCCAAGGAACACTTCCTAGCAACACTGAGATCAACCCTAAATAAAACAATGATGAACATGTAGAAGTTGTCCAATTAAGAAGTGGAAGAGAGATAGAAGAGGTGTTGGATAAATAATTTTCAAAGTTCATGGAAGTACTTAAGAAGTTAACGATAAATATTCCTTTCGCTGAAGCTTTGGAACAGATGCCAAGTTATGCAAAATTTATGAATGAGATATTAAATAAGAAAAGGAAATTTGGGGATTACAAGACAGTTGCACTAAGTGAGGAGTGCAGCGCTATATTTCAGAAAAAGCTTCCTAAGAAATTTAAAGATCCTTCTAGCTTAACAATTCCTTGTGTATTTGGACAAAGATTATGTGGAAAAGCTTTATGTGATTTAGGATCGAGCATTAATGTGATGCCTCTATCTATATTTAGAAGGTTAGGTTTAGCTGATATTTCTCCCACAATTGTAACCCTTCAGTTAGCTGATTGATCTATTTTTTATCCAAAAGGGGTTGTAGAAGACGTGCTTATTAAAGTGGTTAAATTTATCTTTCATATATACTTTATTATATTAGATATGGAGGAAGATAAAGAAAATCTAATTATTTTAGGGAGACCTTTTATTGAAACTGGATAGGCTATGATAGATGTACAAAAAGAAAAGTTGACTATGAATATTAATGACTATGAAGCCACTTTTGATGTGTTAAAGGCTATGAAGTATCCAGTTGAGAAAAGATAATGATTATTTTTGGGTTGATGAAATTGATTATCTAAGTAAAGACCATTTCCAAGAAAGTTTTGAGAGTAAGCTAATAGATGAGATCGAAATGGACTTTCATGATGAATTGAAAACATTGTTTAAAGATTACTGTATGTATATTCAGGAGAGGTGCGAAATGATGAACGTTATCAAGAAATGATGAACGTTATGGTGCGAAATGATGAACGTTATCAAAAATAGTAAAATTTTAATTCCATCTGTTGAAAAATCTCACGAACTTAAGATGAATGTACCCCCGTACAATTTTAAGGCCTACCTATTTAGATAATTCATCTACACCACCAGTATTTTATATCTTCAGATTTGACTTAATCACAAGAAGAACCTGAATTGAATGATGAAATCAGTAAAAGATCTCCTAAGAAAGAGTTATTCAAAATCACTGAATGGCATATTTCGTGGTATACAGACAAAATGAATGAGATTTTGATGCTAGGGCAACTAGAGTAAACATTGGTCGTCGATGTTAGACCAAGCGCTTCATGGGAGGCAACCCATGGTTATCTTTGTTATATGTTTAGTGTGATTGTTATTATGTCGGATTGGATATTAGTGAGATGTTGGACTTTGATCCATGTTAAATGTGTAAGAGTGGATTGGATTAATCTTGTAAGGTAATTCCTTCGTCATGACTAGATTTTTATATGATTTTTGGTAGTAGCAGGTTGACAAGTCTATTACAACTTAGTTCTCAACCGGAGCTGAGCATTACCTTTAAGCATGTCGAGTTTGGACTTGGACCACTACATGTCAACTCTATTACTTCCTTTATTTGACTTTGTCTTAACTTAGTAAGGTCATGAACTTACTTAGCGAATATCTGGATGAACTGCACTATTTTTATTTACCAGATGGTGTATACCTTAGACTTAGAGTAACCCCAAAATTGGCAACACATGAGGGAATTCTGGTCCACGGATAATAACCAAGTTTTATAATACAACCATGTTATTAAGTGTAGTTTCTTTTGTTAGAAATTGAAAGTAAGGAGGGGAAATGTGAATGGAAGGGAGATTGGATTAACCTCAGTTGTTGATTGTTTATGAATCTGTGAGTTTATGTATTGGAGTTTGTGTGTCTATATCTGTGAGTCAAGTTGAATGAGTCATTGTAGATGACAAAACTTATCTTAATATTTTAAACTTGTTAGCATCCACCAATTCCTTTATAAAGTTTAAAACAAGTTCTTGTTTAATCTTCAGTTTGTACCTGTTCTACCATTTAAAATTCCATTACAGTGTTATGTCAAGCCTTTTTATGCTAGATTTACTTGCTACTGCAATATTCTATCATGTGTTATTTGTCTATATTTTTGTATATATATATTAAATTAAACCAGGTGTCGGGATATCCATTCTGGCAACCAACAACTTCCAATTTGGCAATCGACATTATTACAAAGTGATCTTTCCCTGCCGCATATTTTTATACTTCACTATTACTCATGTTTGAGCATAAGTTTGGGGGGAGGGGAAAAGAAAAATGTTTCAAATTTAAACCTTGTTTTCAAAGGTACTAAAAATAAATTTATATTTACTTTCTAATGATTATTGTTATCTTTAGTCATCTTAAGGATGTTAGAATTTTAAGTATAGAAATGGAGTAGGAAAGCTTAGTTGATATTTTTAATGAAAAAGGTGAACCTAGAGTTAAGGATATTTAGTGGAGAACTTGGGAAATGAATAACTATCTTAAGTAGGAAGAATTTTATTTTTGAAAAGTTAAGGATTCTTAGAATTTTTGTTTTCAAACATTTAAGGCTCTTTTAGAAAGTATTTTAAAAAGAATATACATCTTTTCAAGTGAAGGAAAGTAATAAGTTTTAACTTTAGAGGAGGATAGTGGAATTCAAAATTATTTAAGGACTTCTCCAGATATAGTAATCCTCACATACAAAAAAAAAGAAAAAAAAGAATGGATCAAAAAGATCCTGAAAAAGAAAAGAAAATGCAAAAAAAAAGTGTGAGAAGCTTGAGGAGAGGTCTTAATCAAAAATTGGTTTTGCTTGAGACTTTCTAGAATAAAGAACTTAGAACAATCCTTAACTTGATTTTTATACTTAAATAAATAAAAATTATTTTTAAAAGAGTTCTTAAGTCTAGAAAGTAAATTTCATAGAATCCGAAGTTTGAAAAATCTGCATATATTTTTGAATTAGATAAGAAAACAAATTCCCAAGTTCGATGATAAGTATTCTAGACCCTGGGCTAGTTTGATTCACTAGAAAATCTTCTAATTTGAACTATCACATTTTTAGAACAAAATTTTAGCAATTATAAAGGATGACTCATTAACTCTAATCTAAATAAAAAATTTTAAAAATGTAGTTGAGGACAATTAATGTTTAAGTTTGGAGGGTTTCACTTGAGTCTTTCTAGAGTAAATAACTTAGAACAATCCAAAGCTTATTTTTTATACTTATATTAGTAAAAATTATTTTGAAAATAACTGCTCCTATTTGTCACAATCTCTCTCTTTACTTGTTTTACTTTTACACATGTCACTAATTTCATTGCATGAGGAATGATACATTTAATATATTAAACCCCACTTTTTGATTTTCAATTAAGTATTTTAGTTTAGGAGTAGAAGTAGTATTGTAGTGATAATTGTAGGATATAATCAAAACCAAACCTTGTTTGACCTTCCAAGCTAGGGTGTATTATTCTAGACTAGAACTTCTCTTGAAAGCCTCTGTGATTAGCCTCGATCTTTGTGGGATCGATATTCAGGGTTTAATCAGAATGCCCTATATTATTTAATAATGATATGTATACTTGCATAGAATGCCTACTATTTAAAGTTACAATTGAAATCTTACTTTGCTTGGGATCAAGTTTGGGATCAAGTTTTTGGCGCCGTTGTCGGGGATTAAAATCTTCAAGTAGTGGTGTCAACTTCATAAATCCTTACATATAAAAAATATCGGGATCAAGTTTTACCAATATCAGGATCAAGTTTTACCAAAATGGATGTCATAAATTCTTTAGTTTATTTAATTGAGCCTCATTAGCAAGTCATGTATCTATTCTTTAGGATAGATACATCGCTTGTGGTGTTGTACTCGTTTATGTAAACTATTGTCTATGTGAGATTAGTTCGGTCTGGTATTTTTAAAAATAGGGGGATAGTGGAATTCAAAATTATTTAAGGAATTTTCCAGATATAGTAATCCTGACATATATTAAAAAAATAAAAGAAAAAAATGGATCAAAAAGATCCTAAAAAGGAAAAGAAAATGCAAAAAAAAGTTAGGAGAAACTTGAGGAGAGATCCTAATAAAAAATTAGTTTCACTTGACTCTTTTTAGAGCAAAGAACTTAGAACAATCCTAAGCTTGCTTTTTATACTTATATTAGTAAAAATTATTTTTAAGAGAGTTCTTAAGTCAAGAAAGTAAAGTTCATAGGATCCAAAGTTTGAAAAAACTGCATATATTTCTGAATGAGATAGGAAAATAAATTTCCAAGTTTGATGATAAATATTTTAGACCCTAGGCTAGTCTGACTCACTAGAAGTTCTTCTACTTTGAACTATCATATTTTTAGAACAAAATTTTAGCAATTCTAAAGGATGACCCATTAACTCTAATCTACATAAATTAGTTTAAAAATGTAGTATTACTTGAGGACAAGTAATGTTTAAGTTTGGGGGATTTTAATATGCCTAAAAATGTACTATTTTTCATGCTATATTTTAATATGCTATTGCACTTTAAAGGTATATTTTTTTGTGTTTTTGGGTGTAGGTACATCAAATTGAAGAATTTTGAGTGGTTGGAGCAAAAGGAAAAAAAATGGACTAAAATAGAGCAAACTGGAGCAAATCGGGTCGAATCGGGGCACACCGGAGTCATGGGTACCAAAACCGGGCACTTAAGTGTCTGTTCCCTGCACTTAAGCACACAAATATGACACTTAGGTGCCACCAACCAGAGAAAAGGACGCTTAAGCACCCAGAATTGGTGTGTAGGCGCCGAAGACGATTTTCAACATATCTTCTAGAATATACGTCGGATTTGGATGATTTTTGAAGTGTTGCTTCATGTGTCTTTTGGGTAATTCATTGGAAATGAGAAAAGGTACTTTCTAGAAGAATGTGGGGTGTTTATACGGAGTTATGAAGATTCACTTGAGGCACCAATTGGAAGATTCGTTGAATCTAGACATTTTTTAAGAGACACTTAAGCATATCTTGAGAAATTATAAAAAAAAAGCTTGGAAAGGTTTTTAAAATGACTCTTGGACTCTTGAATTAATTAGAGGAAGAGAAGAAGACTTGGAGAAGAAGAAGAAGTCTTGGGCGTGAGCCCCATGTGGGGCGACAAGGTGAGGGAGAAAGAGAGAGAGAGAGAGATTTCTTCTTTTCTTTTCACTTTGTTCTTGGAGAGGATTGTAAGGAGATTGCTTTTGCTATACAATGAGAGTTCAATTTCCATTAGAGATTATTTTCATTGTATTTTGATTTGAATTAGTACTTTGTTTTGATATTTCAAAGTCTTGTTCAATGAATAGTTTTTGTTGTTTCTCCATGTGTAGTAAGTAGTTTTCTTTACTCTTCCCTCTTGTAATGAATTAGTATGCATGTGCGGGATATAGAATTGAGTAGGGTGAGAATATATTGTGATGATTTTACTTTGTTCTTCATTTACATGTAAACTTGATCAACTTGCATGTTAAAATCAATTGTGAGAACATATAAGATCTGGGATGGTGTTGTCTCAATCAACTATGGTGGAATCACATGAGATTGTATGGATGAGACTGTAGTCCATATGGTTGAGTGCAAATAAATAAGGAAATAAACTTTGATGGGTGTAGAATTAGAGGACTTTAGAGTGACAAGCTAAAGCCCCTAATTTGGTCTATTGTTTTAGGTTTTGATGCAAGATGTTAGCCTCCAGGTGGAGGGATAAGAGGAAACTATAGAGTGAGAGCTAGTATCTTCCTTGCCTAGCCCGTCTTCAGAATTATTCAAACTTTAGATTAACCAATGTTCTTTATAGAATCTCTAGTAAGGGTAAAGAATATAATTGCCCATATTTGTCACAATCTCTCACGCTACTTGTTTTAATTTTATTGTTTTAACAATCTCTCACGCTACTTGTTTTAATTTTACACATGTCACTAATTTCATTGTATGAGGAAGAGTACTTTTAATATATTAAACCCCACTTTCTAAAGTATTTTAAGTATTTTAGTTTTGGAGTAGAAGTATTATTATAGTGATAATTATAGGATATAATCAAAATCAAACATTTATCGACCTTCCAAGTTAGGGTGTGTTACTCTAGACTAGAACTTCTCTCGAAAGCCGCCGTGGTTAACCTCGATCTCTATGGGATCAATATGCGGGAATTAATTAGAAAGGCTTATATTACTTGATAACAATACATATACTTGCGTAGAATCCCTACAAATATAACTGAAATCTTACTTTGCTTGGGATCAATTTTTTGGCGCCATTATCGGAGAATAAAATCTTCAAGTAGTGGTGTCAACTTCATAAATCCCTATATATAAAAAATATCGGGATCAGTTGTCTATATCATAATGGGCATAAAATGTTTACAGCATATCATTTTTTTTCCTCAACTTTAATTAAGGATATAGATAAAATGAAAAATAGCACATATAAAAACATATCAATCTACTAAGAAAATATAGTGATTAAGATGGAGAGAATAAAGTTTAAGAGGGAAAATCGTGAGTTCCAAATTTTGCAGTAATATAAAATAGTTTGATATTTTGAATTTGTCTAACAATTGTTCATCTTTTTATTTGATGAGATATCGAAGAAAAACAAAAAACAATCAAGAGAATATATATTGACGTATAAGATAAATCTTCACGACAAATTTTTACTGAGAAGCTCTATTAGATTAAATATGATCTCTCTTTGGGCCCTTTTAACTTGAGATGCATTTCTTAATGATGAAAATGATATCAATTATGTATAGAAATAAAGACTTCTCATTAATGATTATTTCATCTTTGAAAAGCTATACCTGTTCAACATTTCAATATATATATATATATATATATATATATAGACACGAGAAATCTTACCTATTTATGTATTTAACATCTAAACTTAATATTTACCTGCATAATAGTAAGATCTTTAATTTCACATAAAAAACACTATTACTACTAATTCATTTGTAGTGAAATGTGACTTTTAATGTGAGTTAGATATCATTATACTATGTACTTAAATTTTATTTAATTATTACTAATCATAATTATCATTACTTAAACAAAACAAAAAAAATAGTATAAACATGATTGCCCACTAAGCAACCCAATCTATAACACCTAATAATAAGAAAAGAAAATGTCATAACATCTATATGAGATATAAATAATTATCCTTATGAGCTATATATAACAAAATATCCTTCAATAATTTTCAATTTTTAAAGCTTTTATTTCCTTTAGAAATATTTCTTCATGACAATAGCTTGCTTTGCTAACTATTTATTATAATTGTTTCTTCTTTTACTAGGTTGGAGATGTTGGGTGTGTGGAGACAACCCCATCTTTATTTACTACTTTTAAGGCAATGTCTTTTTTCCCCTTCGAGGAAGGAGAAAGAGAATAGGAGTTGGATGGAAGTAAAGCAAGTGGAGAGACTTGCTTTCTTTTGTTGTTATTCTTCTAACTAGAATTTAGTCCTCACTTTTTTGGAAGAGTGGAGGGCAGAAGGGAACAGTTTGGTTTCGTCTTTTCACGGGGGTAAAGAGCGGGACCGCGACCCGTGGCGCTAGGCACCGCCACTTGTACGGCAGGAGTGGGCCGGATGTGGTTTATTTTTTTTCCATTTGTGTTTTGTCCCATGCCCCCATACTTTTATTAGATTTACATTGGAACCCTGCACGCAATTAGATGCGACTTTTTTTAAAAAATTGCATTTGAAAAAAAAAATTGCTGAACCTTTTAGATGCAATTTCATTTGAGTGCTCAAAGCGGAATACAGGTATTTTTTGGGTAGTTTGTGATTATTCAGATAAGTAGCTTATCCCGTAACACGGCCCGCGGGTGGCCCTACGGGTTCGACCCGCGGCCTGCGTTTAGCGTAAAAATCTAACCGTGTTTATGGATAAGTTGCTGAATGTATTTTTCAAAGAGTGGGATGAAATTTTAAAAATACCGTCCGCACTCATAAACTGCCCCCAAATGAGAATTACAAGCAAAGAGTCATAATGTAACAAGATTAGAGAACCCAGAGGAGCAAATTTCATATTTTTCTGATTTTTTTTTATTTATTGGAATTATTTTAATGAAAACTCATTTTTAGCCTTTAAAATATATTTTTAAGCTTTGAAATTCAATATATTTATTTAGAAAATTAGAAAAAATATTCTAATTGTTCCTAAGTGATTAGGAAGCAATTTAGAACATTTCTAGGAATTTATTTTCTTTGTGTTTTTATGAATTTTTAATTATTTTAAATATTTAAAATATGTTAAAAATCAAGTTTTTATTCTAAATATTATTTTATTTTTATAAAATATCCCTGATTACAGAGAACTCAAAAAACTAAGTTTCAAATTTTTTTAGTTTTATTTTGATTTTTAAAAATCATTTAAGTGTCAAAAGTGGTATTTATCTTTAAAAATCAACTTATGTTATCAAATGAACTCAAAATGTTTGGAACTTTTTATAGTGAGCTATGAATAATAAACCACAGTGGAGATAAAAAATGAAGTCATTTAAATGTTTATATTTTTCAAAATATTTATATTTTTCAAAATTTAAATGAAGTCTTAGTTGTGAGTGTGATAGGATGGTAAGAAGAGTAGGAATTTGTGAGTCGATGTTGCATAAAGGACGACGATTATTGCAGTGGACTAGAGGAAATAGACTGGTGTTTTGTTTTAGAATCTCTTAACAGTGAAATATAATTATTGCGGTTAATGAAAACTATTGTGAAAGATGTTAAACAAAAAGTAAATTTCTGTAATTGTGGAGTTTCACGAGTATCAATCAATCGAGAGTGAGAGTAAATCAAAATTTTACGATAATTGAGTAGCTATATGAGAATTTTGCTTGAGCAGCATTTAAATACTAACAGTATTGCAGCATGTTGAACGGAAGCCTCCTGATTAGGGCTGTCAAAATGGCTCGTTGTTCGCGAACAGCTCATGTTCGACTTGTTAAGAAGCTCGTGTTTGGCTCGTTCGCTAAGCGCTAAGCTAACGAGCCGAACACGAAAGAGCCGAACACGAACAACACGAACAAATATTTGTTCATTCGTGTTCGACTCGTTTTGGCTCGAAATACTACTAATCAGTTATATATTTTTAAAAAATTTAATTGACTATAAAGATTTATGATCAATTAAAAGTATTAATTAAGAAAATAGAATAAAATTACTAAATTAGATTCAAATGATATTTTAAATCTTGCCTTAATTATTAACATCTTATGGCTACATGATTAGGATTGTCAAAACAACTCTTTGTTTGTGAACGGCCCGTGTTCAACTCGCTAAGCAAACAAGCCGAACACAAACAAAATTTTTGAGCTCGAAATATAAACGAGCCGAACACAAGCTAAGCCTGGCTCGCTCGTGTTCGGCTCGTTTACAGCCCTACTCCTGATCCACCGAATTTTTTTTTTTTTTTTTTTTTTTTTTTTTTTTTTTTTTGCAGAGTGAATCAAATTTTAAGTAATTAGTTATATAATTGGACATTTAAATATTATTTTTATAACATTTAATTTTTTTTATATCACATCAAACATAACATCATCACTTATTTTTGAAAAGTGAAATACATATGTTCATTTTTAGATTAATTGGTAATAAATATAAATGTCAAAGTTTAAATGTTTGATATGTAAATACATAGAAGTTGTGTGGCAATGTAAATCTTTCGAGATAGAAACATTTTGAAATTTAAATAGACAATAATGTAAAAAATAGCAATTTATAAGTGCACAAGGGTTTGATGTGACATAAAAATTTGTATCTTGGTAACAAAATTTGAAGTGTACATTTACCCACTCTTACACTAACATATAACTCCGTCTTGGCATAGAATAGCTAATGCATATCACTTTAACCTCTAAGTTTTCTTACTGATAATTATTATCATAAAAAAAATTTCTCGCAATAACTTCAAATAAATACTAGCCGTTAATATTGATAAATAACATGAATTTTGAATGCCTTATCACCTTCCAACTATTATGCTCTTGTATGTGGGAGGCTTCAATTTTTTTTGCTAAGGCCTTGCCTATCAACTATACTAAGGATATTAGTTCTATCATTGCTAGAGCCAATAATGTTTTATTAATTGACTACATTTTGCATACTATATTACATATGGCGAGAAAGAAATCAATGGTTCAATGACAAGCATACTTGTAGAAACTCTACTATTCTTCATATTGTGAAAAAGGTGATGGACGACAAAGTTAAAGGTTGAAACAGTTTGAATGGCATTATCCTTATTTCCGTTAATGAATGTTATTTTTGCTTGGCGTTTCCCTTTCTAGTTTGGAGGTCTCCATAGTTTTCTCTCCAAACATTAAACTTTGGGGGGCTTCTCAACAAGGGTCTGAGACCTCTAGGTCGGCCAAGGGCATTCAGTTGACTTTGTTGAGTTAGGGTGGTCAGTTGACCCTAATGGTTTTTCAGTTGTCTGGACTTTGCTCAGTCGTACGACTGGCCTTCGGTTGGCTTGCAACCCTTTGGTTTGCAAAGTTGACCTCTGGTTGGCTATACAAATCTCTGGTCTTCTGAAGACATTTGCTTGGTTGAGATCGTCGTCACTTGGCCTTTGTCAGTCATAGAACTGTCTTGGTTTGATTGTCGACTGTTGAGCCTTGGACAGAAAACCTGTGCTGCTAGAACAAAGCTAGACTATCAAGTAGAGGGTGGACCCCATAATAGATAGGTAGAATACCCCTTTGGCAAGAGATCCGTCCGACGGGCATGATGAGTGTGCAGTAAAAAGAACATAAGATCCCATTAAAAGCCTTCGACACTTATTTTAAGAATATGGAGATGCTTGAGCTAGAGTTGGAAAGACTCCATTCCTCATTTGGATTGGTCCTGATCTTTGGCTTGATTAGACTTTATTCAGTTGACCTGTGTCTTGTTCTGAGAGAGGTTTAGCTAGTCAATGGGATCTTTTAGTCTTCTACTAACGTGGTTCCTACTTCCTTTTATGAACCATCATTCAACATACTTTTTTGTCTTGTTGCCCATTAAATTTCATCGAGATTTGTGCCAACGCATTTTTGTTATACATAATTACTTTTTTTTCCTCTTAATTCTTGAAAGTTGTGTAGCGATAAAAACAAGTGAACTTAATGTAAAGAGAAAATTAATTTATTTTAATATTCAGTACTTTAATACTTGTTTATTGGATTTTCATGTCCATGGCCTCTTATAAATAGGGCATATTGGCACTTTCATTATCTTCATTATCTTAGAGCACAATATTCTGTTGGTTAGTTCTAGAAGGACCCTCATGGCGAGTGACAAGAAAATCCTGGAAAACCTTATGACTGAGGAAATACTAGTGTAAGCCATTGGTGATTCTAGGTAGCAGACCCCTCAAGAGAAGGTTTTTGAGAGGAAGAAGTGACATGAAGGGGACGACCCCCTTTAGGAAGAGAAGACTAGAAGAATGAACATGGGCAAAGGGGACCCAAGGGTGAGAAGAAATTTGGGGCAGCCATGAGACCATGAGAAGGAAGCCACCTTGAAGGTGTGAGACGAGTGAAGCAACTCACATATAAAAAGCAGTGGCTACGGATGAGGTTTCCTTATTAGAAATCTTCATCACCCTATGAAAAATGGAAGGATGCCAAACAGTTGACAAAACGACACCTGTGTCTGCTATGGCAAGCATGCATCTAGTTAGTCTGCCAGATGGCACCTAGAACATCGCGGCCCACCAATTAAGGGTTCTTAGTTCTAAAACTAGGCCTTGGGGATGAAATAATGGATACTAAGTAGGATTAGGTGCCTACGTATTTGAAACCACAGTCTGGTTGAATGGCTACTAACCCCCTATCAGTGTCTGGTGAGTGATGCCCCTCATTCTGATGATCCACGTTGGATTAGATGTTATGAATGTGATGGTGATATAATTTACTTTCATGCACTACCAAATGTCATCCGAGTTCTCACTTTTGGTTCAGGCAAAGGGTATCTGGCTTGGGCATCAAACAAGTGAGAGGCGGTTAACATCTTGACTGGCCCTCATGAGGGTCCTAAAAATGGGACTTGCGGTCCACAACAAAATCTAGATGTTAAAGCTTCAACAAGAGTTGACGGCCCTGTGGCTAGGGCACTCTATGGAGTTAGTGACTCTTTGGGTGGAGCCAGTCAACAGTTCATCAATTTATTCAGTCATGCAAGCCTAGGCCCAATTCAATGGTGTAGACAAGCTTAGGTTCAAAGGAAATGTATTGTTCGAGTAAATAGTTCGGCATGTGTATGTCTCTAACAAGGCAACTAAGGACCCGCTTGTAAAATATTTTATTTTGGCATAAAATGTATTTTTATTATTTTTTGAAAATTTTAATTCTGCCTTTAGTATTTTTCCTTTTTTTTTTGTTGATGTGATTTGGGTGTATGAAATTAACATGTGGATGTGCCACGATGTTTGAAATTCCACTAGCGCCCCTATATATAAGGGCTAAAAAATTGGATATTTCTTCATTTTCAATTTCATTCCTTCCCTTCTTTTGGTCAACCGCCTGTTCTTCACCCGATTTCTTAGCTTTTGTTCTCATGGCCAACAGGTACTCTCTCAAGTGGGTTGAGGTTGAGTGGTCTGCCAATAAATCTACATTGTTTGCGAGAGACACTGCCATGCTTGAAAAAGGTTGAATCTTTAAAGCTAAGTTTAGCCTTCATGCCACTGGTTTAGACCAACGGGCAACCAATGATCTAAGAATGACCTGGTCTTCTACTGGTATCACTCTCAATGGGATCTTTGTCTTCATCTCTGCAAGAAGCTTCAAATGATCATGAATCACTACGGAGTGATCCCCACCCAGATTAAGACAAGTTCTATTGTAGTAATCACAACTTATGTGATGTTCTACTGGCAAATGAAGAAACCCTAGTCCCAATAGCTATTTACGTACCAATTTTCCTTTAGGATCAAATCAGACGAATAAGTTGTCATTAGTTCAACTTAGAAATTTCATCTGTCAGGTTTGGAAAATAAGATAAAATATTGGAAAAACTTGTTTGACATTAGATCGGTCAAGTACTAGAAAATTTAGGCCTGGCAAGTTGTAGAGTATATAAGAGATCCGATTCAGTGCATCTTTGGATCCAATCTTTGGCCTCAGTGATTGAGGGCAAGCAGTTGTTCGTCTTATAGTACACTGAGGGTGTGAAAGTGAATAAAGTCCTCAACCCTAAGAAGTTCAAGATGATGATTGTTATGCTTTAGGGCAACTCAAATGCGGTGGAGGAGAAGAGGTGGTTGGAGAGGCTCACCCAGTTCACTGAGAAGAAGCCACGTAATAAAGAGGTTCAACCAAAAGTCACGGTAGAGATGAGAAGAGGGTCCAAGGCAGCCACTCGTCCATACGCGAAACTCCTAGGTTCATATAACATTCATTTAATTTCTAAAATGACTGTAGTTATTCAATGGATCTCTACTAGAGAGTTTATTCTAATAGAACAGAATCTCATGTACAAGAGTCTACGTCCATCAAGATTCATGAGGAAGAGAGCAATTAGGCGTTGATGTGTCCTAAAACATGTTTAATTTTTTTTTATATTGTACACTTATTTATGGATGAAATTGTACTTTAAAGAAAGATATTTTTGTGTTTTTTTGCAGTTACAATAGGTAGGATGCAAGGAGCAAAACTGAGTTGAAATGGAGCGAAGTGGAGGAAAAACAAACCAAATTGAAGACCAATAGACTGGCGCCTAGGCACCAGGCTTTGGGCACCAAGGCGCTCCAACCAAGCACCTTGGCACTAGCTAGTGGGCGCCTTGGCACTTGAACCCAACCGACCAAGGCAAAGTACGTGGCGCCTCAGAGCCAACCATGTGGCACCTAGGCGCTCGAACTGCCTGGAGCCAATTTCTACAGTTATTTCACATGATCCAAGGAGTTGGAGGGGGTTATATGGACATATTTAGAGATCAAAGAGGAAAAGAATAAAGGTAATAAGGCTAACTGCTGCAGAAATCCTAAAGGAAATCCATAGGATTTTTTAGCATAGTACTTTGTATTTTCTTTAATTATTTTACTTAATATTGGTGAGGATTGAGAGGTGTGCAAATTGTAAGAGAACTCAACATTACAAGAAGTATTTGGAGATCCTTTGTCAAGGATTTTTCATCATTGTGTAAGGAAAAAAGCAAAGTATTCCGTTCTATTTCATTTTGTATTGTTTGTAAACACAATTCTAGTGGATATGCTTTATTTATAAGAATGACTTGTATTGTTTCCTTGATGCATTGAGAGTAGATCCTTTTTACCTTCCTCTTGTGACAAACAAGTAGGTTGTGTAGAAATTGTAGAATGTTTTTAAAAATTGATTTTTACTTGTTAATGTGATGAGTATTCTTCAAAGCTTAATTTACTTTTCATTTTGGTCAAGTGATTAGTTAAAAATCATTGTGATCTATAATGACTCGTGAGAGATATGGAGGAACAATTAGAGTATTCACATTGAATTATAGGTAATGAAGAAAAAGTAAACTATAGGGAGAAGTAAATAGATAGAGAAATAAACTTTGACGGGATCAAACTGGGGTTTAAGAGATTAAAACTAGTTTAACCAAACTTCATTATGCAATTGGGAGAGGGTAAAGAATAGAATTGCTCCTATTTGTCACTAGCCACATTTGCAATTTAAAGTGTTATATTCTTGCACACCGCTTATATCATTACAAGAGAGGGTAGTTTTATTTCTTGAAAATTAACAATTCAAGTAACTTAAGTAAGATTTCTGTAGGATATAACATTTGTGATAGATTGCAACTTTGTTGTCTTGGTTTTCAAATCTTCAACCTAATCTAATTTCCAAGCTAAGAACTAGTTTTAGTAGACTAGAACTTGTCCTAAGACTTTAAATGTTGTGCTCCATGTGGGATTGATATTCCAGACTTATATATTCATTATTACTGATATGACACGTATAATTGCTAAAACCCCAGCGTGAAAGTGCAACTGAACTGGGAAGGTATCAAGTTTTTGGCACAGTTACCGGGGAGCTACGGTGCAGTTAACTTAGGAAAATTTTACTTGAATTAATTAGAATTAGATTTGGAAAATTGTATTGTATTTTCAATGTGTAGGAGTTTTTTTTTAAATGAAAGAATTAAAAAAAAAAGAGAGAGAAAAAGATTTTTTTGAATGTTTGTGTTAAACTTACTAGTTGAACCTTTAATTGTGTATGTGTAGTTCAAGACCTACAGGACTTGTGCCATATGATTTAGAACTAGACAAAATGATTAATAAAATTATAAAACAAAAACAACTTCAAGAACTTAAAGGAGAAATGATGACCAATCAATAAAGCAATTTAAATAATCAAATACCAATTAATTTTCTTTATAAAGCACATAGACCATTGGAGGATTGCGCTACTCCTACGACATTTGAACTTAAGCCTGATGTAGAAGCTAATACATTTGAACTGAAGCCTGTTATTATCCAAAAGGTGCAGATTAACCAATTTGGGGGAACCTCGTCTGAGGATCCAAATTTACACTTAACAATTTTTATAGAACTTTGCGCTATATTTTATTATAATGGTGTGTCGTACAACGTTGTTATACTTAGGCCTTTGACTTTTTCCTTGAGGGATAAGACTAAAATATAGTTGAATGCATTAGCACCAAGATCAACTAGGACTTGAAGTAACTTAGCCCAAAAATTTCTAGCTAAGTATTTCCCACCTTCAAAAACCGTTAAACTTAGGAATGGTATTACTTCATTTTGTCAGTTAGTAGGTGAGTCAATTTATGAGGCATGAGAACAATTTTAGGAACTTCTTAAGAAGTGCTCACATCATGTTCTGCCCGACTAGTTAAAAATTTAGACTTTTTATAATGGTTTAGTAAAATTCCTTAGATCTAGTATCAATGTTGTTGTTGGGGGTTCAATCATGTCAAAACCATTTGTTGAGGCTTAATCTTTGATTGAAGAGATGGACACTAACAATTTCTAGTGGCCTTGTTAAAGAGTAAACCCTAGAAAGGTAGCTAGAGTGCATGATACAAATGTGTTGTCAATTCTTACTTCTCATGTAGCATCAATATCAAGGAAGCTAAATCAAATTGGAATAAACCAACCTCATTTACCTCCAATAATTGAGGACAATTCATTTCAAGAAATGGTTGATGATAGTACTTCATCATTTGAGACATTAAATGTAATTAAAAAAATACCTAACAACCCATATTTCAATTTCTATAACCCACGTTGGGAGAACCATCCTAACTTTAACTGAAATAATAATTTTGGCGGGGGAAACCAACATTGGGGTAGAAATCAGGGAAATCCATTGGGAAATTGGAACAACTAGAGAAGTACCAACTTTAGAGCTTCTTATCCTCCAGGCTTTAACAACATCCTCAGTAGCTCCAAAAGGATGGTTTCGTCATACTGCTTAAGGCATGGGATTCTCTGGACCATTAGAAGAAGAGAGAGCAGGCAAAGCATAACAAGCAATCGAACTGTGGAGGCATGGGGCCCTCAAAGCACATTGGTGGAGTGCTCCCACAATTGGAATACAAGTGGAGGCTGATGATCCAACCCGCAATTACGAAGATTTTTATATTTCAAAGATTGCCAAAAACTTGACCCAATTTATACTTAGCGACTAGTGTGAATAAATGAAATGTTATAAAGTATAGAATAATAGTTTCAAAACTAAGGGTACAATGCAAGTATATGTATCATTTCAAGTAATATAGAGTTTTCTATAAAAACTCTAGTATCAATCCCACAGGGAAGCTGTAATTCTTTGTATAGACTTTTTAGTATAACTCTTACTTAAAACTGCATAAATTCATCTAGAAAATATAATAGCAAATTCAGGTGTAAAAGAAAGCTACTAAATTCCTACAAGTTTTGTTTAAAACTAAATGGAAATGCTTAAATTCTAAACTATGTTCAGTGTAAAAGAGAGTTCTAATTATGAAAATAATTTTCCCCCTTGCAATGAGCTCATAATCTATGTAAGAATTAAAGGGTTTAAAGGTTTAAATGATGATTGTGACAAATAGAAGCATAACTATTATTTACCCTTTCCCGAGTGCATAAAGAACATTAGCTAATCTAAAGTAAGTTCCTTATTGTATAGTAGTGCTGAGTAGATTCTAGCCTCTCACTTTTAGATTACCCACTTTTCCCTCTCTGTAGAACCTACTAGGGACTTCAGGTTCCAACTCTAGACCAAATTGGTAAAGGATCTAGTCTGTCACCCAAGAAACACCAATGCTACGCCCATCAAAACTTCCCTATCTATTTGCACTCTCCTTAGACTGTGGCCATCCTTCTCATAAGGTTAGTGTGGTTCTCACTAGTTGGGTGAACTCATAGCCCTCCCGGGTCATTATGTTTCGCAACATATTTTAATATTACAAGTGGCCAGTTTACAAATTAAACAAAGAACTAGTGAAAATACCATCACACTTTTCGGAATAACAGAAGTTCTAAAAAAATCAAATCCTCCACATTATTACTTCTTATTGCAATGAGAAAGAAAAGAAAAACTACTCAAAATTCATGGAGATAATAAAACAAAACACGATTTATATTAAAACGTAAGTTCACAACACAAAAATTAAACAAAAATACGAATACTTATCTCACACTCTTCCCCAAGAAATCCTTTGAAGTGCTTTGACCTCCTTGACTCCAATAGACAAAAGACTCACAACTCTCTTACGATATCCACCTACTCTATTGGGGGTCTAACCTACTCTAAAATGACTCCACTAGCACGCACCAGAACCTTCTAACCATTACCACGCACACCTTTTTCATTTGGACTTCATCCTTATGTATAGAGCTCTGAAAAGCATCAAGGGTTGCTTCAGACATCTCTTCAAAATTTGGCCAAATTCATTGAATAAAAGGGGTAACCATTTCTAGCGCCGAGGTGCCCGATTGTGGAGCCTAGGCGTCAGTCACATCCGGACTCTGAGGCACCAGAAGTGGTTCTTAGGCGTCACTGCTTCATAACTCCATTTTGTATCAATTTTCACTTATTTTCCTATAAACTCCATTTCCTGCACCTGAAACCAAAAACATACAAAATATATTTCATTAAAGCACAATATTATTAAAAATAAGCATGAAATGTATATATAAAATGGGTACTTTTAAGTCATGTCAGCTGATAAAATTTCATTTATTCTATAAGGCTTTCTATAGTTCGAAGATGTATTCTAACTATTTCATTTTATGAACAGCCTATGGAGATTGGACAAGAGCCCTCCACTGTCGATGTACATGAGTGCACCTACAAACGGCAGTTCGACTAGTTCTGAATCAATAGCAGATCTCGTGCGACCGAGGTATTGACGAGCCAAACTAGTTTGATATTAATACATTTTAGATATAACTGAATTTAACTACTTTTATTTTTAGGAGAGATTCCAACAGCTGATGGAGATTCGATCCCAAGCATCAAGAGATAGTACAATCTGTGAGTGTAATCCTTCTGATGGAGGTTGCTGGAAAGAAGAAGAAGGGTTGAGTTTACGGGCTCGGGTCGTAAGGGTTTGCTTATGATGCTTACCCCTCCACCAGTACATTTGCAGCCTCTATCTCTACCGTAAAAGATGAGAAAATCTTTGGGCAGGTTGTGGAATTCTCTGTCGAGATGGAGGCTTCCTTCTTTCAGATGAGGTCAGAGCTGGAGGCTAACATGGAGGTCAAGTTGAAGGGTGAGTTGGAGTTCTTACAGTAGTGGATGAGGAAGTTAGGCAAGGTAGCGGCAACATTGTAAGAGGAAGTGGTTGAGGTCGATGAGATCGAGGTCAACGAGATAAAGAAGGATGATTACGAGGGGCATTTTTATTTTATTTTTAATGTTTATGTACATTTGAACATATAGTATTTCTGTGAATAGTGATGTACATATTTTAGATTAAATGTATTTTTTATTTCTTTATTTGATTGTATAATTTACTATTGGATAGCTATGATATTTTGCTAAATGCCTGAAATTGAATATTAAATGTTGTGATGACAAGTGTGTTAATGTAAAAACAAAAGAAAGAATTTGTTTTTTTCCTTATGCTATAGGTTTCTGCCAGCTTACCATTAGTTTTGTGATGAATCAAAACTTATCTGTAGGCAAAACCAACGGCTAGCCGATGGATATTTTTACCGATCTCCTACTTACACATAACTGATGCTTAAGATGTGTTACACAAAGATGACGGTCGCAACACTTTTCTGATAGTTTACCCATATGTTATAAAAAATGACACATGAACGATGTTTAACCAATTATTTTTATCTGCAACAAAAACTGACAAGTATGACACTTTTTCGATAGTTAACCCATTGGTTATAAAAAATAACGCATAAACAATACATAACTGACAGTTCTTCCTACTTTCAAAACCGACAGGTGCAACATTTTTTTGACGTGTATGTCGTCACTATTACCGACCGAAGAACCATTGGTTATACGAACCAAAGATTACCAATTACTTGAGTTTTTCAAAAAAAAAACTACAACATTAAATCTTCAGATAATCGTTGGTACATTAATAGCATCGGAATATCGATTGGTTTTGGAATTATCGACAAGCGTTTTACCTACGAGCTTAAAAGTTTTTGTAACATTAAAAACAATAGTTTTTATTATTATAACTGACAGATTATGGCCGCCGGAAAAAGTCTAAATTTCTGTAGTGAATAGACCCAATCGGTGCATTCCTCCACTTCAACCAATCATCATGAATTCTAGTAATAACATCTCATTCAATATGACCATCAATTCATACAAGACTCGATGCATACATGTTTCACTTCAACCAACCAACTTAAATTTTACTAATAAGTAAAAACATACCACCCAATATTTTTGTATAAACATAGATAACGCCTGAGCTTTAAATTTTATAAAAATTTTATACATGTCACTCGATTCTTATGTATATAGATACCTAACCCATAAACTTTAATTTTTAGGAAGATATTCATACATACTGGTCAATTTGTATGTATATACATACCTAATCTATAAACTTCAATTGTTACAAAGATATTCCTACATAACACTCAATTATTATCTATATACATACCTAACACCCAAACATCAATTTTTACATACATACCACATTACATATCCAAGAATATCTTCATGCATACCACTCAATTCTTATATATATATATATATATATCCATTATTGAACTCA